>NC_056565.1:29872915-29926332 GCF_013358625.1 Macadamia integrifolia | reverse complement strand
ATGTAGTGCATATGATGTGTTGTGATGTGTGGACTGCTGTGTGGTCCATCTTTCTACTTACTGAGCTAGTGAGCTCATCTCACGTGTGCACCCCTTTTTAGATGATTTTGCAGGTCATACATCTGAGGAGCATGGGGTAGGTCCCACAATTGAGTTTCCTGAAGAGGACTGGTGGACCCCTGAGGAGTTTGAGCACAGCGTAGACTGCTCGTGCGAGAGCTGTGCTGCGGGGCAGCACTTCTGAGGCCGAGCTGAGCTCTTCTATATGATGCCGTGCTGGGCACAACCCCTGACGCCGAGCTGAGCTCTAGCCTTGATACCGAGCTGAGCTGTGTACTCTGATGGTTTTGATGATTTCCCGTATATACTTGGTATTTGAATCATATTCTTTTTGTGTATATATCATGCCTTCGGGCCCAAATGTATATAATTATTGTATCACAATTCGGGTATCAAGTATATGGGATTTATTCACAAGTAAAACTTAGTCTTCCGCTGATTTGATGAACTTATGTTAGTGTGTGTATGCTGTGGTGGAATACAGTATCTGATGATCCTGGCAGGTTTGGGTTAACCGGTGTTAACTCGGTCACCGCTCCGGCTCAGTGTGAACGGGGTGTGACATAATCCTTGCATCAACATCAAGTACCGATGCTAAGTAACCCTGACATCCACTTTCTAGCAATTTTACTGCTTGAAGAGCAGAGACAAGGACCTTCCTCACCCGTTTCATTTTATCTGCTTGGTATACCAATTCTTTCCCTTCGTCATCTGTCACCCTAATCAGCTTTTCAGCACACATCACATTAGCTCGATGAGCCGACAACCAATCCATACCCAGTATAACATCAAAATTCTGCATATTGAACTTAATGAGTTGTGCATCAAAATTCTTTCCACTAATTTCCACTGGGCACGACCCATATACCTCCTTCAACTGTGTAACTTTACCAGTAGGTATACTAACAATCATTCCATGATCTAGGATCCTGGGTGGCATCCCAAGTTTCTCGGTAAATCTCTTAGATGCGAATGAATGAGTAGCTCCTGAATCGAATAAAACATAGGCTGGTATGCCTGATATGGGTAGGATACCTAGTGTAACAATGTATATAATTTCAGTAGGTCATCAATATTTAACATAAGGAAATTCTTAATTTAAAATGTACCTGCTACTACTACTGTACTGGCCTCAGCTTCCTCAGCTGATAAAGCATACATCCTTCCCTGCGGTTGACTTCCCCGGGTTAAGGGAGGTCGGAACGCCGAGGGCTGACTGGAGGGCAAGGCTGGTCTAACCCGACAGTCTTTTGCATAACGCCCATATGAATGGCAGTTGAAGCAACAAATCTGAGATGTCAAAACTGGGGCGGGGCCCCTCTATACTTGACCCGTTGCAGATGGAGGTCGAGATGGCCTTGGAGCTGTAGGTGCCACACCAGTGTTCGGGTGGAAAGATGTGGAACCTGAACCACCAGCTGGTCTAGGAGGGTAGCCAGATGGCCTATAGGGCTGCCTATACATAGGCCAAGAACTGTACGATCCGCGGTATGCCTTGGAGGAGTTTCCCATATCCGGAAATGGGTTTGTTCTCTTCCACAGTCCAGGGGTGAGGGACTGTTCTCCCCTTTGCTTATCCTCCATGGTCTTGGCCTTCTGCCCAATCTGGCCATAGTCAGTCAAATCCAAGACCTCAAGTACAGACCCAATGGATGCTTTTAGGCCTTTTAGGAATCTCGCGGCCTTCTCTTCAGCTGTCCTCAAATGCCTTAGGGCAAAATGGAACAAGCTCTCAAATTGTTGTTGGTACTCAAGGACAGTCTTACCTCCTTGAGTTAAAGCCATAAACTCAGTCTCCTTGCGGTCTCTGAAGCTACGCGGATAATGGTTGTCCAAGAACAACTCCTTGAACTGTTCCCAAGTGGGTTCTGGATGGGCAGCCAGCAATATGGGCTTGGAGGCTTACCACCAAGAATTTGCCTCCTTCTTGAATTGCAACCCAGCACAAATGAGTTTCTGTGCATCTGTGCACTCAAGCACCTCAAATATTTTCTCTAGTTCTTGGATCCATTGGTCCGGTTCCAGAGGATCACTCCCCACCTTAGAGAATACAGGTGGTAAGTTCCTCTTGAATGACTTCACTACCTTTGACGTATTATTCGTCGGTGGGAAGTTAGGAGCATAAGCCGGATAGTAAGAGTATGGAGGAGGCACCCCATACTGAGGAATACCGAATGGTGGAATTGGAGGTGTACCCCCCACTTGTGGTCCCGTTCCTGACTCTACAGGCGGGTCCTGTGGAGTGAGTACCCGGGGAGGTTGACCCGATTGAGAAAGGTCCAATTGTTGCTGAATAGTAGTCATAAATGCTTGCTGTTGCTGAAGCATTTGTTGCTGAAAAGCCTGTTGGGACTGCTGAATTATGGTAGCAACATCTCCCGGAGTAATAACCGGTGGAGGGTCCAGGAGTGTAGACATAGGTGGGTCCCCATGTGCCCCACCCTGACCAAGGGTCTCTGGAGGTGGTGGAGGTGAGGTTTGCCCCACCGAGCGGGACCTCCCTGGATTCGGTGGCCGCCCGACTGAACGAGGACCACACAAGGCACCTCGGGCATTGCTACCGGATCTAGTACGTACCATCGTATCCCTGTACCTGGAACATATCACACACCATATTGGTTAAACACTGTAGAATTGATTTCGGCACACAAGTATATGCCATCACATAGGGTATTATAGTGTATGATAGTCTGCAACTACCCGCAACTTAATTCCAAGATACAAGATCGGCGCTCCGACAAGTATGTCAATGGTCCCACTTGACCATAACGCGCGATTTATAAGAATAATGACAAAATCAATATTATTATATTAATGACATAAAATAAAAAAAATAATATTTTCAATTTTTTTTCCAAAATTTCCTCAACCGGTGGGCTGCACTGGCAGGCAGGGGCCCATCGGTCGCCCAGCCAGTCCTGGTCCTCAAATCAGTGGGTGACACCGGTAGGCAGGTTGGCCCGTCGGTCGGCCTGCCGGTCCTGGCCGAGTAAAAACGCGAACAGGGCTCTACAGGCTATGTTCTGTCTTATCTCCTTCCTATCCTCTTTCTCTCTCTCCCTCTCTTCCTTAGGCGATCTTGGAGGTCTCCTCGACACTTTCACTCGTGACTCCACTTATCAACTCGGCGCTTTTTGAGAAGACTCACATCTCCCACTTCCAAGTAAGTTCTCCTTCACCTTTTTCTCAGAATTTTCACTTGGGGGGTAAATCCATGTGTAGGCTTTAATCTAAGCTTTCTTTCCATATTTCTTTCCATAGAATAGTAATTCCATGTGATTGTGATGTTCCTCCTGTGCTCATTCCTAGTTTATTAGGATTTATCTTCCCATTTGGAGAAAAACCCCAAATCGTGCCCTAGTTTTCCCAATTTGGGGATTTCTTCAATTCTCGCTCCCTTTCTCCAATTAATGATTCCTTTGTGATGCATTACACTTGATTTGTGCTTAACATGCTATAGATTTCATGAAATGTCCCTTATGCTTGGAATCCCCATGTCTTCCCATGAAAACCCCTATTTTGTGTTGGGTTTCTTTGATCTTTTTTTCTTTACATACTTGGTATTTGTGAACCTCCATAATCTATTAGAGTATGTTTTTGTATATTCATGATCCTGCTACCATGGCAATTCCGTCTTAGACCTATAGTTTCAAGTTTTACTCCATTGTGAATGAATTTGCACATTGAAATCGAATCCTCTCATGTTACATATGCTCCTTGCTATCATGTTGCTATTTTATCATGACTCCGCTTTGTCACTTACCGTGCATCTTGTCCATAGGCTCCCTATCATTCCTAGCTTGTTGCCTTTTCTATTTTGCGAGAAATTTGAGTTTTGGGGCTCCCCTTTACTACTGTCATTTTCCTTTCCTTGCTCACCCTGCTTTCCTCTTTTCTTGCCAGGATGTCATCTCGCACCGGCAAGGGACCCTCTTCTTCTGGCATTCGACGTAAGACCACCGCTTCTAAGTGGAAGAGTGCAGAAACCAGCTCTCCAACCCCCTGCATAGGGAGACCCGGACCTGCCCAGTCTGACCCTTCAGACTATGATGAGGAGCTCTTCCATAGTGCAGAGGCAGCAGCCAACTGGCCGACTTTCCTGAAGAGGTCGGTGATGATGTAGAAGACCGTGGTAGTCGATGACTTCCACAAGGCTCGGCTTCAGGAGAGGTTCTCAGCACTGGGCTGGGAGTCTATCCTCCACGTAGACTGTCCATGCTACGAGCAGCTAGTTCTCCGATTCTACTGCAACTTGGAGGTTTCTTATCCGTATGGGGAGTACATCATAGTCAGCTTAGTGAAGGGGGTAGACATCCAGTTGACCGTGGATACCTTGGCCAGCATCTTGGGCATATTGGCAGCTGGGCACCGATACTACAGTCCTCCCAGGAGTAAGCCTCTGGGACCATTTATGAGCTTGGAGACGCCGGACTTCATCTACGAGACCATCTGCGGCAGCAGTACCCGTTCGGAGTCCGAGACATCCTTCTACCTCGAGGTTCGCTTATTTTCCCATTTGGTCCAGTTCAACCTGCTCCCCAGAGGAGGTCATCAGAACCAGGTGGGTTTCATGGCAGCCTTCATCGCTTTCTGTATATACACGACCGTAGAGGGAGGTGTCGAGCACTTGTGCCTGCCGTACATCATTCTCAAGATGATGGAGCACCACACTTCCCACCCTAAGGATGGAGGATTCCCCTATGGCAGGATTCTCACTAGGATCTTCGAGTTCTTCGGGGTGGACCTGAGCAGCGAGGACGGGAAGACTCCGACGGATAGGTTCAACCGGGGTAACCTCCTGAGGATGGATCTCCATACCCTTATGGATACACCTCCAAGAGCAGGAGCTCAGAGAGGTAGGGGTAGGAGGGCTGCCCCTATGGAGGATGTCCACATGGAGGAGGAGTCCAGCGGGGAGGATGAGGACTATGTTCCTCAGGATGAGGAGGATGATCTGGTGGGTGGTGACATGCCTCAGGAGTCAAGAGGTCCCGATCCTAGTTCCTTCAGAGCTGCAGCCACACAGCATAGAGCCCCACCACCTGAGGGTGGTGCATACGATTTTGAGGGCATGATGTCCACCATGCGGGCCCTGTAGGATGGCCAAGTTCAATTACTGAGAAGGCTGGATGAGAGTGCCTCCAGGGAGGAACACATCCTGGAGAGGCAGGCTACTTTGGAGAACTCCTTTCTCCAACTGGGCCAGGACTTGAGCACCACAGCCAATGCCATGTCAGTAGATTTTGGCCGACTATAGAGGGTAGTACGACTAGTGAACATGAGGTTTGACTACTACGATCACTGCCTCGACGTCAACTCTAGGCCTCCGGCGAACGTGGTGATCATAGATGACAACGACAATAATCAGTGAGGGCTTAGCTCGCCTACACCAGCTTTTTATCTATTTTCCTTTTTGTGGACCTTGTTGTATATTTCATTTCTTCTCATTCCTTGTATTTACACTGTAACTGGAATCATTTGTGGAATAATATATTTTGATAGCGATTTTTGTGGTGAATTCATATGTTGAAAACTTGTATAGTTTAGTTGTGATGTATTTTGCTGCTTTTGATCATTGTCATATATGAATATATTGTTTATCAGGTGTTTGTGTGAAAAAATTTTGGAAATCCCATTTTACGCCATTATGCTGCCGAAATTTTGTTAAACTAGTACTCGATAGGTTATAACATCAACTTAATCACCTTTTTATCTACACTCACGCATGCCATGAATGCAATACCTAAATGCAACCCCTTTTTATACCTTCTTTCTTTGGCTTTTAACTCCTTAAAGCTTTTACATTAACCCAATCCCATTTTCCTATTATAGATTCTACGGGATTCTAGTGGTATGCTGTGAGTGGAGCAGAGCATCATGCTCTGATACCACCATTTGTCACACCCCGTTCGCACAGAATCGGGCCAGTGACCGGGTTAACACCGGTTAATCCAAACCTGCTAGGATCATCAGATACTGTATTCCACCACAGCATACACACAACTAATAGAAGCTCATCAGATCAGCGGAAGACTAGGTTTACCTGTGAATGTTCCCATAATACTTGATATGCAAATTGTGATACAATAGTTATATACATATGGGCCCAAAGGCATGATATTTACAAAATAAAAGTACATTTCACATATCAAGTACATAAAGGAAACCATCAAAATAATCAGAGTACACAGCTCGGCTCAGTATCAAAGGCTAGAGCTTATCTCGGCATCAAGGATTAAGCCCAGCTCGGCATCACATGGTAGAGCTCAGCTTGGCCTTGAAAGTGGAGCTCAGCTCGGCATCAGAACTGCGGTCCCGTAGCACAACTCTCACACGAGCAATCAGTGACGTGCCCTAACTCCTCAGGGGCCCACCAGTCCTCTTCAGGGAACTCGACTGTGGGACCCACCTTGTGCTCTTCAGATGTTTGACCTGTAAAGTCATCTAAAAAGGGGGGTACCCGTGGGATGAGCTCACTAGCTCAGTAAGTGGTAAGATGGACCACACAGTAGTCCACACATCAAAAGACAATCATATGCACTACATGCCATGCAATACCTTTTAAATCACATCCACCAAAGCAACATTACTAAGTCTTTGGTTTAGTGCTACTACAGCCACAGTGCGCGTATACTCCAGGTACGAGCCGTGAACTCCATCCCGCGATAAGCCCATAGGGCTGTCGGAGAAGGCCCATTGTGAGTACTTGGAAAAGTAAAAACATGCCGACCACCGGCTCTTAACGAAAATGTAAATGACTGAAATTAAAGGTGCTGACTCTAGCAATTTAAAAGCAATACGATTGGCCCTCTTGAATATACCACCGGGGTTGCCGACTGTCCTAATGACCAGCCGGGCGTTATGTCTAACCGCCACAGTGACCCGACAACTGCGACCACTGCTTCCCCCCCAAATGGTAACCCAACACCTTAACCCCTGTTGGGAAGGGTCGTAGCACGGGATGGTGGAAATCCTAAACCGCATGCTCCTATATGACAATAGTACGATTACATAGTGCCACCGTGTCCCATACCACGGGCCACCAATGCACTCATTTCCAAGCGGACTACGGCATCTAGTCTATCCATGCATTATGCACCATGATGTCAATATTCATCACATAAGCATCCCATCACTTGGCATTTAGAAAGTAAGCATAGCACACATGCATAACAATGTGAGGATGACTAATCTACATAGCATATTCATGATGGCATGACTAGACTAGATACAATTAAATGAATGCCAAACAATGCCTTGAAATAAGGCCAAACATCCTCTCCCCACTTACCTGTAGTGTACAGGGATTCCCGTTTGGTACGGGTGAGATCCGACCCGAGAAGCGTAGGATTTGGTGAACCTTCTTTGCTCAAGAACACCTTCAAACCCCAAAATCACTTCAAATCCACAATGCTTCTCCAACCTTGTCAATACCTCTTCAAATCCTTCAAGATCAACACATAAATCATCTATTAAACCTTAGATTCATCATTTCAAAGGGGATTTACAAGATCTCAAGAAACCCTATTCGAATCAAGGGTTTTACTTGGGTATGGTGAATGTTTAAGGAACCCAACTTTGCTTACCTCTAAATGTAGATCTAGTGTTGATGATCACTCTTCCGGCGTCGGAATGGGAAGATCAAGCTTCGGCGCCGCTGAAATCCTTCTCTTCTTCCTCTTCCTTCTCTTCCCTTCTTCTTCCCTTTCTTTTCTCTCTCCTCTTTACTATCCTCACCAACGTACGAGTGTCATAAATGAAAAGAAAAGAAAATCTTAAACGCTATATATATACTTCTTAAATAACTAAATAGTTCACATGGATGGGTCACTCAGGTGGGTGGGTGCGCCCACCTGTCTGCCCACTAGTCCACCCACCTGAGGGCCAAAACTTAGAATTTTGACAGAGTTCAGGCCTCGGCGTGAACCCCACCCTTGGCATACGATGTAATATACGTATACACCTTAAAATATGGCTACATACCTGCTTTATCCATACATGGCCTTATGATAGGCACATGTACATGGCTTGGGTATTCCCGTCTCTTCTGGCACTGGCTCGGACTTGTCGGGCCAGCCGGTGTTTAAGGTCACCCTTGCCATCATAGTCCATAAGGAGCCCGCTCTAACTCTCTCCGGTTCGGGTCCTGCAGTAGTTAAACCAAGTCAACCATGGACTATGCATTTCCCCATCTTCTCTCCTTACTCTCTCTACTTTCTTGTGAGGGGAGGGGTTCGAGTCGTGTATGCTTTGCTTATAGGCCCACACCATCATATCACCACATAGAGATACGTGGAGGCCTATTTCTCAAGAGTATAAAATTTTTCATTTGAGACGGGTGTTTTGATGATGGTCCAATTCAGGGATCGGGATCATGCAAATGGGTTTGGAGTTTCCACCTAGGGTTATGGGCCTAGGACCCGGGGGTGGGCCTAATTCCTGAGAAAAAGGCCCAAAATTTTGTATGGTCTAGAGATTTAGGGTAAGTGTCAAGTTACAGAGTTGGGAAGGTGTCAAGCACCCAATTTACCTGGCTCAATCGGTCTTCTTGCTAGATGCTTGAGAATGAACATTTTCCACAATTATTACTATTCCACATATATGGCTAAGTTATCACACATATATACATTAATCGAATTCAAACTACTATATACACTAAAACAAGGTCTGTTTAAAGTCTACATTATAACAAGTTGGTTGACAAATTATACCTGAACTTAACCCCTGATTAGTACCGGTTTGGACTGTCTTCCGGATTCTCTTGGCTCAGGGGAAGATGGTCTTGACCTCCAACTTCCTTTCTTGAGAAATATTGATTGTGATGGTACTCGGACAGAGTTCTGGCTAGGAATGGTGGCTTTCGGATTTGGATTCAGATAGAGCTTCAGCTAGGGAAGGCTATTTCCACATTTGAATTCAGATAAAGCTTCGGCTAGGGAAGGCTATTTTTAGATTTGGATTTGAATAGAACTTCGGCTAGGGAAGGCTATTTCTAGGCTTGTGATGAGGTAGCACTCTAGTAGAGCTTCGGCTATGGAAGGCCATTTTTGGGCTCGTGATGAGGTGGCACTCCAACAGAGCTTCCGCAGGGGATAGGCTAAGGGAGGGCTAGGCTGAGGTGGCACTTTGGCAGAGCTTCCACTGGGAATGGCTATTTCTGGAAAGAGTCCAGTGACACTCAGACAGAGGTTCGACTAGGAATGACTATTTCTGAAAAGAAATGGGATGACCTAAAAATGGATTGAAGAACTCCAAAGTCGTGAAGAACACTTTGAAGATCCGAACAGAGTTTCAGATCTTAACAAAGATCTCTTCGTAGAACCGAGGGACCACAAAAAGGGGGGGTTTCTATCTCAAGAATTCTCAAGAACACTTAAAAACACTTAAAGGAGGTGGCTCAAGAACATACTATTTTTACCAAAAACTGGATCTAACTAAGAAATTGGATTGAAGATCTTTAAGATCCCGAAGAACACTTCGAAGATCCGAATGAGTTTTTGGATCTTAACGAAGATCGCTTCGAAGATCAGAAGAAAATCAAGAGTGGGAGGGGAGGAAAATTTCATTATGAAAGAGAGAAAGGGGATTCTGGTCTTGGTCTGTTTTTCCTAAGGGAGGGGGGTATTTATAGTTTTTTCCCACTAAACAGGAGAGGGGGAATCCCTTTATCCAATAGATGGAAGGGGGATTCTTGGCTAAAGTGAAGAGATAGGATTTTTGTCTAATGGGTAAAGGGGGGGGTGAAGGAAAAAATGGGTAGGGAGGGCTTTTGTTCGGTGGGTAAAAGGGGGTTTTCGAAAAAATGGGAGGAGAGAGAAATTTTAGCCAAAAAAAGGTGATTTTTGAAAAAACAAGAGGAGAGAGAAATTTTAGCTGAAAAAGGTAATTTTTAGAAAAAACAATAGGAGAGAGAAAGTTTAGTTAAAAAAAGGCAATTTTTAGAAAAACAAGAGGAGAGAGAATGTTTAGCTAGAATAAGGCGATTTTCAAAAAAGCAGGAGGAGAGAGAATGTTTAGCCAAAAAAAGGTGATTTTTAGAAAAGGGAGAGGAGAGAGAAATTTTGGGCAGGTAGTGTAGGTGATGTCACGATTGAGCGACGGATGACGCCCGGGTAATGGTCGTGGTGGTGCTTGCATGCATGGGCAACAGGGGCGGGCAGCAGTGGGCGACAATGGGCAGCAGGGCTGGGCAACAGTGGGCAGTAGTGGGTAGCAGGGCGGTGTGTGGTTGCAGCATGTGCATGTGTGCATGTGTTGTGTGCATGTGCTACAACCACACATCACTGCCATGGGCAGCAGCCAAAGGTAGCAAGCATACGCGGGCTGGCCCTTTTGTCCAGTGCCCGCAACATGCGCGCGATTAAGGGTTTTTTTGGTGATGAATACCGGAGATCCGTCGGTCTGATTTTGGCATATCATATATCGTGAAAATCGTATTTCTGAGAACTATTCATCTATATGGTCAGCTTGACCAGATTCCCTTATATATGAAAAGTCAAAAATGGACCTTCTCTCTCTCTCTCAGACATGGGGTTTCTAGGGTTTCGGATAGGGGAATGTCTCTATCAGCATCTCTGTCAGTCGGAAGCTTGGAAGTCATGCCCAAGATCCATATTTCATCATAGCCAGAGGAGGGTGACAAAATTGGGTGTCTACACAATGCCCCTCTTTGGCCAAGGCCTTTGCTAATAATCGAAGGGCAAAGAAAAGAACGATCACATTTTGTCACCTGGAGCATATACTGCCATCATCTTGCTCAGTTATGACAGAGTTGAAAAAATGCAATAGATAATATCTCTAAAGGTTTAGGACTTACCTGGGCTACCAATTGGGGGAAAGGAATTCACTGATCTTCCAATCCTGCAAAAGATGTTAGTACTTTGATCCTGATTCTTCCTTAGCTGGGCTTCGCATGTGCCAGTTCAGGGAATATGGTCTCCAGGCTGGGCCTTTTGAGCCAATTTGGATTATCTAGGACCGAAGGTTATAAGAGAGGAACTCACTGCTTTTTCAATCCTGCAACAAGTAAAACACTTGATTCTTTAATTTTCCTTAGCTGGGCTTCACATGTGTCAGTTCAGGGAATTTTGGTCTCCAGGCTGGTTCTTCAAACCAATCTAGACCATATTCGAACCAGGCTAGGCTATCTGGTTTTTCAGGTGGGTTCTTTTGTATCGGGCCGAGCTAACTGGCCTTGTCAATTACATGAAAGAAACTCGCTACTCTTTCCACCCTATAAAAGACAATAACAATTGATTTGGATTTTTTATTTGAATTTTGAATTTTGATACCTGATTTGGAATCTTTTAATTTTTGCTTTTGATTAGGAATTTTGCTCATTGATTTGGTTTGAATTTTGATGCTTGATTTGGAATCTTTTAATTCTTTGGTTCTTCTTTGAATTGAATTTGGACTTCTGAATTGGAATGATAATAATTTTTTTTAATAAAATGGGCCCTCTCCCCTGTTCATTCTTTATTTTAGCCTTTCTGAGTGAAGTGAGTTCCTAGAACTCTCTGATTTTTCTTGGAATTTTCCTTGTTGTTTTTGGAGTTTTTCACCTTGTTCTTGAAGTTCTTGAAGATCTTCATCTTGTTCTTGAAGGAGGAGTTATTTGGAGAATTTGATATTCTTGTAGGCTTTTGTGCAAATTAGGAAACTTTCTAGGCTTCTTGTAATTTAGGAAAGTTTTTGGGGCTTCTTGTAATTTCTAAAAATATGGCTGAAAGGAGGAAAAGGAAGACTCTAGGAGAGGTTTAGCTCAAGAGTTGCAGCAGTCTTTCCCACAGGGATAAGGGTCTGGCCGATTGGTATTCCGGGCAAACCCTTCACAATAGCCGGAATCACATCAGCAACTCCATATAGGGTTTCTGGGTAAGTCTTTACATTTCATTCACTATTTTGATCATCTTTTATTCCTGTTTTGTTGTTCTCTCTTTTCTTTCTTTTTTTATTGTATTGTTTTTGCTTTTTGCTATTTTTTATTAATTTATTATTATTATATTTTTTTTATTTCCATTAGCATGAGGGGAAGGAACCACCTACCTTGGCCTCTTATGGCCATCCAAACATGGTTCAGTCTTGGCATAGAATGTTCCCTTATAGGGTGAAGGAGATGGTTGATGGTACCTATCTGTGCTAGCTGGCACTTGTAGAGAGCCTAAAGTTTAATCTGGCATTGGTGGGGGCGATGGAGCAGTGGTGGCTGAGTACTCACACTTTCCACCTTCCTGTTGGCGAGATCACCATTATGCCAATGTGCTTCTATGCCTTGACAGGCATTCCATTTGGGGGTAGATCTATGACCCTACCCGCAAGTTTTTCGACTGCTAGGGAGTTTGTAGATCTAACCGGTATCACCATTAAAGCTGGCTAGACGTGCATCTGTCTAGGGGAGATTAGTGATGGTGGAAAGTCGACTTGGGGAAGAATCCAGGCAACATGTCTCAGATAGCATGCTCCTTCTTGCTGTTTGCCGTGGGTTAGTGCCTCTTCAATGACCTCTGAGGGGGAGTGGATATCCGCCTAGTGTACTTCCTCAAAGATCTTGGTATAGTAGACACCTGGGAGTGGGGCGGGGCTGCCTATGAATATCTCCTACGGTCCCTAGACCTGCTGTCCTATGGGGATAGGGGCCTCAAGAGGGTAGGCTACATCATCTAGGTAACTTTCCTTCTCATATCTATTTTCTTTCAGTCATTTGGTCTACACTTCTTACTTTGATTTCTTGAAATAGACCTAGTGTTTTGAGCACCTGGGAACCATAGCCCCCCTAAACTGAGGGATCCTGAGACATTCTTCTTCCCCCTGGCCACAAAGTGGGGAGATAACTAGGTGGTCCGGGCCCGACGCCATCCTCCGGGGACCACCGCTCGTTCTCTTTTGAACGATCTCACTAAGGTACACTATGTCTGATGCTAAAATTCTATTTGCCTAATGTTGTTCTTACCCTTCCTTAGTTATGCAGGTTACTTGGAGACCATTCCATGACCTTGTGTTTTTGGATTCTGAGAGAGTCGCCTTTGCTCATCAATTGTCTAAGAATCGAGTCCTTTTCTAGGGCATATGAGTCCATGCCTGGTATTTAGGAGAGAGAGTAGTACCCTAGTGGTCAGACATCGATCCACACCCTTGTCCCGGTCTTCCTCCTCCCACTATGCATTATCTAGAGATTGTCCCTGCAGACGAGATGAAGCACATGGCTAACGGAGTATGGGAGGACTCCTTTCTTGATCCAGATAGGGACTACGGAGCCTTCCTGGAGGAGGAGACAGTGTGCTCCCCTCTCGGTCGCAATGGTCCAGTGGTATGTTGCCCTTTCTTGGGTATTTCCTATAGATTCTTTCTTGTTTTGGTCTTAACTGACATTCTTCCAGGGGAGAATGAGACATGTAGATCCTTCTGCTGTTCAGTCGCATGCCAGTGCTACCAATCCTTCATAAGTAGGGCCCTCTACCAGTGCCAGCGGGTCTCACAGGGTTGCTAACATCCCCTTTCGTGGCTTCCCTACCTGAACCTATCCCAACGTGGCCAACCGCAGTCTCCCTCATCTTCTAGAGCCGAACACAAATGTAGACGCTTCCCTTGGGTTGCCTATTCCTTATGACTATGTGAGTATCTGATCATTTTCAATTTAACTCTTGATTTCCTTTGGTTGATATGCTCTTTTTCAGGTGTCCCCAGAGGTCTATGCTGAGATTAGAAGGATGCACTATGGCCTATGTGAGGTGCTAATTGCCAAGGATCGGGAGATTGCTCAGCAAGGTGCACTGATTGAGGACCTAACCCAGAGGCTGGAGTAGGTTGGAGTAGCATCTGTGGACTCCCCGGTACTTTATGAGGATGGTTCAGATTACGGTTCAGTTGATGGCTTCTGACCCATAGGGATCTGTTCCTGAATTTCCTACAAACACAAACATATGGATATTTTCATACTTTTGGCATAAAGAAAATCTTTCTACTTTTTTTGGTTTTTTTTTTTTTTTTGCTTGCAATGCTTAGGCACAATCAATTCCATAACTCAAGTCATAATTAGAATAATCGGGATAACAGAAAAATCCAAATACTTCCTTATTCCATTATCAAGTGAATTACATGAAAAGGGGGACCACTTTCCTACCACAGACGGGATAGGTGAATAACAAAGTGGGGAGACAATTCTTGAGGCGGGTGAAAGTTCACTAACTTTTCTGGGTCCATCTCCTCAAGCCCGTATTGTTGGCTAATGTACATAGGCAAATAAAAGGATGTGTGAGTCAATCCCATCAATTTGACATAGTTGTGGCTAGGGGTCTTCATCAAAAAATATTTTTGTGGCTTCCCTGGGCACCTCCATACGATATCCTGCACAGTCCTTTCCTGCAGGTACTTTTCCCAATCGGTGATAAGGTTGAATTCCAGAACTTCTCTCTTATATCGGTAACAAAAAACTTTGAGTGGGCTTCCCCTTAATGGTGTGGTGAGCTTTAATTTCTCAAGGAGCCAAATTTGAAAAATAGCAAGACTTTCTTGATAATGATCTAGTCCGAATCTATGGCCATAGCTCATGTCATCAAATCCCTTGAACGTTTCTACAAGAACCTTAGGGACGATGTCACCTCCTTTCTTCAACTGTTTTACTACCTCAATCACAACAGATGATGCACCATGCCTGGGAGTGCAGAGAATATAACAAGCTATCATGTAAAGTAAATAAGCATCTAGTGGTCGCTGCTGATGGATTCCTCCCAGTGGTAGATATTGGATGAAGATCTGAGCCACCTTCAGAATGTCGATCTTCCCATACCTGACAAACTGCTTTGCTACTTCTTTCCATCTGAAGAAATCCTGAATTTCATTGAAGCAATCTTTCTTCAAAGTGGGTTGGAACAAACTACCTTAGGGTGGAGATAGCATACAAACCCGAAATTCTTCAAGAGTTGGAAAATCTCCATTAATCCAAACCAAAATACATGCAGGTCGGCATCCAAGTGTTGAGGCACCTGTCGGAGTAATTGGTGATATAGCTTCACACATCCAACTTGACCAAGAAAGGACACATTCATGGATTCCAGCAATCTTGGTGCCCTCATATTTATGTCTAAGGTCCATTTCCTCAACATCTTATCCAACGAGCCCATAAATTTTCCTGAAACCAATACAAACAATGAGATATGATAATTTATCAAAGCATTTCTCATTAGCTAATGATTCAAACAATCCTTTATAGTTGTTACATCAACCTCTTCTTTTTCTTTATTTTGACTTTAACTGATCAAGGGTGGAGAATAAACTAGCCTTGATAAACTAGTGCCAGGTGGTGATTTTCTTTTAGGAGATAGAATCCTGGATAAGAAGTGACGGACCAATGGATGGATGACAGATACCTAATGGTCTTTTATGCCAAATGCCAATTCTTGGGGGACACAAACTATGATGATCTTTTAAGATACCTTGATTATTAATTTAGGAACCAATTTATCGCCTTAAGATGGTTGAGACCGCACTTGCACATGTCAAGTTACCTACGTATCCCTAAAAAAGAATCAGGTCTGACGTAATTCAGGCTATTCACCATTTCAGACATAATATTTCTTAAGTTGATCCATGTTGACCAGTCTGGGTATTTCTTTGCTATTGTGGTCTATGAGCTTCACAACCTTGCCTAGTAGAATTTCATTGACAATGAATTGCAGTTGGGCCTGAATTTTCCTCTTGGGTCATGAATTGGGGCTCTTTGTTCCCGAAGAAAAAGTTCACCCACCTCTATGTGACGGGGCTTCACATTCTTGTTGAAGGCCCAGGCCATTCTCAGTTGATATTTCTTCAAATTATCCACGGCTTTCATACGCCTTTCGTCGAGAAAGTTGAGCTCATCATGTCTGGACTTCACCCATTCTCCTTCAGGTAGCTGACTATCAAGGAATACCTTTAGGGATGGTACTAGGATTTATATGGGTAGAACTACCTCAACCCCATATACCAAAGAGAAAGGGGTTGCCCCCATCGAGGATCGTACAAAAGTCTGGTATGCCCATAAGGCAAGGGGTAACTTATCAGCCCAATCCTTATGTGTTTCTGCCATTTTCTGTAGGATGACTTTGATGTTCTTGTTGGCTGCCTCTACTGCCCAATTGGTCTGCAACCTACAAGTGGTAGATCGATGCTTTTTGATACTAAACTTTGTGTAGATTTTTTCGATCTTACCCCAGAAATGGGATCCCTGATTTGATATCAATTCTTGAGATACTCCATATCGTGCAATGATATTCTCTTAGATGAATTTGGCCACCTTAGTAGATGTGAGGACTACACAGGACTGATCTTCCACGCACTTGGTGAAATAATCAATGGCTATCAGGATGAACTCGTGGCCATTGGATGCGTTAGGATTGGCTTTCCCAATGATATCGATGCCCCAAGTGGAGAATGGCTAAGGTTAATTGAGCAAATGCAGCTCTAGTGGTGGGATATGTATGATGTTAGTAATCATTTGACACTTGTGTAATTTTATGACAAAGTCCACACAATCTGCTTCCATTATGTTCCAGTAATATCCTAGCCAGAGGATCTTCTTAGATAACCTCTTGGCATTCGTGTGGGGTCCACAAAGACCTTGATGAATTTCTTCCATGATAGTTGTAGCTTGTTCCTCATCTACACACAATAACTGTATTCCATCACAGGATCTCTTCTATAACAAATCCTTTTGGAGAATAAACTGGGTGGCATATCTCCTCAAAAACTTCTTCTCTCTGTCAGTTGCTTCAACTGGGTACTTCCTTTCCCTGATGAAATCCACTATGTGAGTGAACCAAGAACAACCATCCACAGTGAGAGAGTTTACAGAATTCTGATAAATGGGCCTACTTCTTTGTTCTACAAAAAATGGTTAGACTCTAGCCATAGGGTTGCACTCTATCATAGAAGCCAAGGTTGCAAGGGCATCAACAAACCTGTTGTTATCCCTCTAGAAGTATTAGAACGAGATCTTCTCAAAGTGTTCAATCACCTTTTCCAGATGTTCTTGATATAGCTTCAACTTTTATCTTTAGTTTTCCACTTTCCTTGCATCTGACAAATGACAATGGATGAATCTCCAAAAACCTTGATCCTTTTCACCCCAATGGTTAAACCAATTTCTAGCCCCAAAGCACAGGCTTTATATTCGGTAATATTGTTAGTACAGGAAAAGTCGAGGCAAAATGATGAAGGCATATAAAGGCCATAAGGAGTGACTAGTAATATTCCTACACCACATCCCTTCTGATTGGATGCTCCATTAAAGAATAACTGCCATTCATTAATTGTATCTTCTTCCTCTACCGTTGCGATTCCTTCATCAGGAAAGGCATCATCCAAGGATCTTCCATCTTCTGTGGGGTGAGCAGCCAAATGATTACCTATGGCCTGGCCCTTGATAGATTTCTAATTAACATAGGTGAAGTCAAACTCTGATAGAAAAAGTAACAAACAAGCCATTCTTCCTGTTAAGGCTTATTTCTCGAATAGATATCTAATGGGATCCATCTTTGAGATCAAATGCACCAGTTAGGAAACCATATAGTGTCGCAACCTTTTAGTTGCCCAAATCAATGCAGCATAAATCCTTTCCAAAGATGTGTACCGGGTCTCATATTCTAGAAACTTCTTGCTGAGATAATATATGGCATGCTCTGCCCCCTTTTCTATTTCCTTCTGTGCTAGCAAAGAGCCCATGGAATATTCTCCCACGGACAGATACAACAGAAGTGGTTCTCCTTCCACTGGCGGGGTCAATACTGGGGGGTTCATAAGGTACTCCTTGATCTTGTCAAAGGCTTATTGGCATTGGTCATTCCATTCCGTGGGTTGATCCTTCTTCAGCAGCTTGAAAAGTGGTTCACAGATTGTAGTCAACTGAGCTATGAATCTACTAATATATTGGATGTGACCTAGAAATTCTCGTATTTGCTTCTCAGTTCGAGGTGAGGGCATTTCTTGAATTGCCTTGATTTTGATGGGGTCGGCTTCAATGCCTCTTTCAGTCACCAAGAAGCCTAACAAATTTCCTGCCGTTGCCCTAAACACACACTTCTAAGGGTTCAACTTCAGCTGATACTTCTTGATTCTTTCAAAGAATTGCCTTAGTGCAAGAATATGCCCCTGCCGATCTTTTAACTTTACTATCATGCCGTCCACATAGACTTCCACTTCTTTGTTCATCATGTCATGCAATATGGCTGTGGCTACTCTTTGATAAGTTGCCCTGGCATTCTTTAGTCCAAAAGGCATCACTTTGTAATAATAGGTTCCCCATGGAGAGGTGAAGGCTATTTTCTCACGGTCCACTGGGTGCATACTTATTTGGTTGTATCCTAAGAATCCATTCATGAATGACAACAAAGCATGCCCCGCCATATTATCTACTAACACGTCAATGTGTGGTAATGGGAAGTCATCTTTAGGGCTCACTTTTTTAAGATCTCAGAAGTCCACGCACATTTGTACCTTACCATTTTTCTTTGGTACGGGTACAATGTTGGCCAACCAATGGGGGTACTTCACCACCTGTAGAAACCCTGCATTCCATTGCTTCAGAAATTCTTCACTGATCTTTTCACTCCATTCTGGCCGCATTCTTTGAAGCTTCTATTTTACCGGCTTTGCCCCAGGGTAAGTCGGCAATCGATATTACACAATATTGGGGTCGATACCTAGCATATCCTCATAAGACCAAGCAAAGACCTCAGTGAATTCCTTCAGAAGATTAATCATCCACTTTGCTTCTTCATCATCAAGGGTAGGGCCAATTTTTACCTCTCAAATGGTCGGTTCCTAGATTAATAACCCAAGTATCCTCACGGATGGGTTGGGCTTTCTTTAGTTTGCATTGTTTTATTAATTTTTGATATTTATTAAGATCATCATCGAAAAAAGGAGGCAAGTCATACTCAGAATCAGAAATTTCAGTCATGAAAGAAGGAGTAACAGACTTGACATACAAGGATTCTGGATTCTTCTCAAGAGGGGAGGTTGACAAAAAATCATAAACAACAAACTCGACTACAGACTTGATAACTAGCTTGATACTTTCACCAGGGGTAATCAGGCTAGTTGACTCAGTAGCATGAGCAAACTTGAAATTTTCTTCAATGCTTGTCTAGTTCAGAAGTGGTTTAGTGGCCTGATGGATGAGGAGATGTGGCAAAGGGCCTTCTTCTTCTTCTAAGAAAGTTGCTGCTATTTTTTCAGGGGCACAATGGTTCCTCTGGACAGGTGCCCGCTTCTTTATGAATACCAACTGATCAATCTCATGCTCTCGAAAGCCGAACTTTCTGAGGGGTGAAGATTGGTGGAGACTGCTTAATCCCTTAAGTCCATCTTTTTTAGCCTACTGAGAGATGCCATCCTATTGCCTCGGTCACATCTTTGACCACCTTCACGAGCCTTGCTGTTGCAATTGGTTCGGGCATAGTACATACAAATCATCATCCTCTGTGCTCTCCTTTGTTTTGCAGACGTGCTTCTACCTCCAAAAAGACGGGGCTTGAGCTCATGCAACTCTTGGGCCCTTGGCTCTTGTAGGAGGTAGGAAATGAAGCGTTTCACATCAAGGGAAAGTGGTAGCCTCTAGGTGAGTCTTATCTTCTTTTCCCACTCCTTTTTCAGGAGGACTCGAGGACTTGACAACTCTTTAGATTAGATTAATGTTGTAGGGTTACCGGAGGTGAACCTATCTTCAATCATTGCAACTTCCACTATCCCAGTAATGCAGCTTTCTTGATTACTTTCCTTAACCAGCATTAGTTGTTGTTCCACTTCATGAGTTATCCAATCAAACTCGTCTTGAAAAAAAACTTCAAGTCCTAGTTGCATCTTGGTGACGGTTTCATCAAACCACGGCTCCACATTTCCACAAAAGGGAAGTCCTCTCCTTCTTTCATGAAGTACCCATTAAGAGTAGGATAGTAAGTGGTAGAAATCTTCCTAGTCATCCTTAGCACTTTCTTCCCTTTGACAGGTGGGGGAGTGTACCTGAGACCATTCTTCCATTGTTCATTGCCAAACTAGGCTGCTTTGGAACTCCTTGATGATATTTCCCTAGCCCCATACCAGGAAAGTACTGCATAATCTTCATCATCTGATTCATTGGCAGACTCTAGATGGCGTCATAGTTAGCTGGGATTTTCTCCTTTGGAGCTTCTTTGGCAATGGCTACGCAAGTGGTGTCTAATTCAAAACCACTCAGTTGCACCTCCTGGTCTTGTTCTTCCCCATTTTTAATGTTTGCCAAAGGGTTAACCACTTCAGGATCTCCAGCCACTAAGACCACCTTCTCCTCATGAATTAACTTCATTTTTTTATGGAGACTAGAGGGCACCGCCTTCGTAGGATACAACTAAGGCCTCCCCAAGAGCATGTTAAAAGCTGTTGGTATATCAGACTTGGAAATCAACATCAAACTTCACCAGGCCAATCTTTACAGCAACGACAATGATGCCAAGGATCTTCCTCTTGGTATTATCGTATGCCCTTATGGTTTGGGTGGTTGGCCTCATTTCTTCCAATTTGATGCTAATACTCTTTGCTGATCTCAATGGTAGCACATTCAAAGAGGACCTGTTGTCTACAAGAACCTGGGGAACCACTTTGTCAAGGCATTCAACTATAATGTGGAGATCCCTATTGTGTTGGGTTTCCATAGGAAATTTGGAATTTGAGAACATTAGAGACTGCATTGCATATGTTGCTCCTACTATATGGGTAAGGTGTGTTGAATTTATCTCGATCATCACTTGCACATTAGCGAGAGACTTCAAGACTGCTTCACAGTGCGAAGGGGACGCCATCAACAATCCCCAAATGGAGATAATTTTCCTGGGACTTCTTGAGTTGAGCCAAGACTGGGTTCTCTGGCTCTTTCTTCATGTTGCTAGTTATGGCTTCATTAGCCCTTGCCTATTCTACTGCTAGAGCCTTGCCCTTGTAGTCTTTCCCACTTCTAGTTTCCATCACATTGATTGGTTTTTTCACAATAATCTCCATGGGATAACTATCTTCATCATCACTATTGGCTAGGATGATTATCCCCACCATAGAATCATTTTCTTCTTCTGATTCTCCTTCCCTATTAAGGGTGGGAAGTCGAGGACCTCCACAAATATCCGCACCCTTGGCTCATAGCTTCTTAACTGCATTAGAAAGCTATTAGAATGCAGCGTCTACCGCCTCTGCGATTGTGTCATTTGGTCCTATTTCCTCCAGATCATCCAATTGCTCCCGGTAGTAAAGATCACTAATGGTTACGTCACCCAGTATTTTTTCAATTTCTTCTATCCTTTCCTGCATCTTTAAGGCAGTGGAGTATACTACACACAACTTTTGTTTCGGCTCGACTAGGGAGTCTAGTTCATCCAAATAAACTTGCATTGGCACTCTAGATCCATCATCACTTTCTGAATCTAACGAAGAGTCACCTCCTCCTATGCAGAGGGAAGGGTAAATGTCACCTGTTGGATTAGCTATCAGATCATCACCACCGATAGCATAGATTGAGAAACATGTCAGATGTTCTGGTGTGTAATATTCTGACTCATCATCATAATCATTGTACCAAGGCCCTTGGCAGTCATCCTAGTCTGGAAACCTATCATCCTCTCGAGAATCAGAGTCATCTCCATCCTTCTCATCTTTATTTTTGTCCTCATCATCATCGTCATCATCCTCTGTGGATTAAGGAAGTGTATTCCTTGATCTGCTCCCCTATGGCCAATATGGTTACTGCTTTGAGAAGATCAACTTTAATCTCTTCAATTACTTCTAGTTTATCTTTTGAAGCTATAGCAGGCTGAATTAGAGAAGTGGGGTCACTCTCCTGGTCTTCCCCTAATGCATTTATTGACCCTGTTGATGAAGTCATCTTTGGGGAATCTGGTAGTGCAAGCATATCCTTCCAATCCTACTCATCCATCAATCATTCTTTTGGGCTATACACCAAACCTTGAGAATGGGATTGGTATGAGGCAGATGAAGGATAAAAAGCAGGATGGTATGAAGATGATGTAATATGGGAAGTAGGATATGAAGATTGGGGGTGATAGGTTGAGGAGGTTCCTTCACTTTGATGGTGGGGGGAAAGCTGATGATCTTATGGAGGCTGATAATATGGTAGATGTTGATAATATGGTGGGGTTGGAAAATATGGTGGCAGTTAGTAATGTGGTGCGGTGGACCCTTCTGTGGATGAGGAAGGATGAATGGTGGGCGTATGATCTTTTGATTCTTCTTCTGATGATTCTCTTCTTCTAGGGGTCCTTATGACTCCAGCCCTTTGACTCATGACTCTCCTGTAAGCACGGACATTCATATGATTCTTCTGAGCTCTAGGTACAATGAGTTGAGTGGGGTCACTCTCTGTATTTTCTTCATCCAGAATGTTCACATGATCAGGGAGTGGATTAGTATTGACATTGGGAGGCTATTTGATCTTGACCTCAATGGTTCCATTGTCTACCAAGTCCTGAATTGCATGCTGTAAACCCAAACATCTTTCAGTATTGTGCCCCTTTTGAGTGTGGTAGGCACATTACTCTTGATCCCTATACCAAGCTGGAGGGGGGTTGCCGATCACTCTTGGAGCCACTGTCTCTAGCAATCCTTGCTTCTTTAGCTACTCATATGCAGCCATTGTGGGCATTCCCAAATCAGAAAACTACCTTCTTGGGTGAGGGGCCTTTTGGGAGGGTGCATCTACTTGTATTATGAAGGGCTATGAAGAAGTGGCTGGTGAGACTGACTGCTGAACTGGACTCACCACATTAGTTTATGGACCCTTTCCCTGTCCAACTTGGGTGTTCTTGCTTGCATCTTGGGAGGATCCTTGATACTGGGCCTCTCTCAAAATTCTGTTCTCCACACGTGTTCCGGTGGCTATTAAGGCATTAAAAGTTTTCAAATGCTAATAGTAAAGAACATCATAATAGGGTTTTGATAGGTTTTCTATCAACATCTCTACTTACTCTGCTTCTGAAGGCCTATTTGCCATCTTAGAGGCCTTGTCTTTGAATCTTATCAAGAAGGCAGTGAATCCTCCTTTAGGCTACTGCCTCAACATCTCAAGCTTCCAATGTTTGACATCCACCTCAGTATTGTTGGAGTATTGCTTAGTGAAGGCTTTCACTACCATTTCCTAGTTTTGAGTTTGTGATGACTCCAACTGTGTGAGCCACCTCAGTACTAGTATTGATAGGGTTAACATGAAGGCTTGCCCCTTCTTGTTATCTGCAAGTTGCCACGACTTGGCAATGCTGAGGAAGACTTTGAGATGAGCCTTGGGGTCTCCTAACCCATCAAACCTATTAGTCTGCCACTTGAATTTTTCTAGAATTCTTGCCCCAGAGAAGAAACTCATTTCCTCATAATCCATTGTTTGGCCTTCTGAGCCTTTTCCTACTAGAATCATGTTCTCCAACTTCTCTAACTGCTCTATGAGTTTCCTTTCTTTCTTCATCTCTAGAGGCTCAAAGCGGATGTGTGCTATAAATTCCTCTTCTTTATCTTCAATCACTACCCTAGGAGAAGGGATCTTGGAATAGGCCCCTCGTTAACCATTCAGATGGGTAGGTGAAGATCCTCTCTGACTAGTTAGTCAGATATGCTCTGGTTCTCCTGAGTCAACTCGGGAAGAATTCCCACAATGATCTATAGCTTTATTCTATTCCACATCTCTCGTAGCCGATGCCAGCTCATTCCTGGGATAAGTTCTTGGAGGGTTCTGAAGTGTATGCAATATCTAAGCTATCCCTCTCTTGACTTTAGCCATTTCTGTCTGCAAGGTTTCCACGGGACTGAGCCAGGCCTATTCAGGTGTTTCCAGGTTGGGTGGATCCATGCTTACGGGGCTATAATCACCTAGTAGTAGACAATCTCAAAGAGATGACAAAGGTGATCTAGACTTAGGCGAGTCACTCGATTACCCTGACTCGTCCAAAGGGACTATGAAGAATACTTGAGGTGTGAAATTGTGCCTAAACCAAAAGTGGTTTATTTTAGGATTCTTGAATTCCCAACCCCTTATTCATACATTCACCAAATTAACAAACATTAATTCATCCAAGGTCAGTTCACCAAATGGTAGGGGTGGATAGGGTTTGATGCCCTTGTTCCACCTAATGTCATAACTGGGAAGTTCATACAAATGGCTTGTTGAGAATATTCCCATAAGACATTCCATGCAATAAAGTTATGTTGTCCTTGCTCTTATCCCACTAGGTGTCCTTCCTCCTAATTTTTCTTGGGACTTCTCGGGACTTGATATGACCGCGATGGGATTGCCCCTGAGTCACGTATCTGGACATTATTCTTAAAGAGGAGGGACACCTTTTATCCGAAACGCACTTAGGAAAGTGATTCTTTATGCTGTGTATATAATATACGAACATTCCTTTTCAAGACCGCAAACAAGTTCTACAATTAGTTTGTGGCACTCCCAGCTTCTTTGTCTTTTTTCTACATGATGCAAGCATACGGTGGATGTAATAGGACTGACAAGGCTTCCTTAACAGGATCTATATACGTAAGGTACGTGATCCTTTTGATATACTCGTAGGTACGGGATCAAGGGGGTGACTTCCTTGCCCATTACTCGTGACTACACACGAGGTTAAGCAATTGGCCACGGGGTGGTGGAACCGTGAGTGATTGTGTGCAAAAGTGTAATGTAGGGTAATCGTCATTCAATCTTAGAATGCCGTAAAGTGCTCTGACCTCCCCAAGGGTGCTGGCACAAATACGGACATCCTCTCCATTTGATGATGTATTCGACCTCAAAATGTTATAAAGTGCATGAACCTACCCGAGAGTACTAGCATAAATACAACATCCTTGCCATTTGACGATACCTTTCATTCTTGTACAGGGAGTGGGTATCATTTGCTCTCAGAGTACTCTCCATGA
Organism: Macadamia integrifolia; assembly: GCF_013358625.1. Lineage (NCBI taxonomy): Eukaryota > Viridiplantae > Streptophyta > Magnoliopsida > Proteales > Proteaceae > Macadamia > Macadamia integrifolia. The sequence goes on along the minus strand of NC_056565.1, from coordinate 29,901,357 downwards.
CATGCATTGACCTCCCCAAGGGTACGAGCATAACAGGGAGTCCCTTGCCAAATGATTTCACTTCAAGCACGATGCATGATGCAGTTAGTAAATACAATTACAAACATGGGGTTAGCCAAACATGTTTTCGAACAAATGTGGTGGAAAATGTTCATGAATTTAAAGGTAGCATCTAGTATCGAAAGCTTGACATTTATCCCCAGTAGAGGTTGCGGCTGAAGAAGAATGGACTATGCATCTCCCCATCCTCTCTCCTCTCTCTACTTTCAGGTGAGGGGAGGGGTACTGTGTGTGAGGCCTTAGGGCTCGGCATGGCATGGCTGCATGCATGTGTGGATGCGCATGTGCATGTGCGCATGTGTGTATGTGCATGTGTGCATGTGTATATGTGCATATGCTGCAGTGCGCATGTGTGTATATGCATGTGTGCATGTGTATATGTGCATATGCTGCAGCCACGCGTCGCTGCCATGGGCAGCAGCCGAAAGCACCAAGCACACTCGTGGGCTAGTCCTTTGGTCCAGTGCATGCAGCGTGCGTGTGATTATGGGTTTTTTTGGTGATGATTACGGGAGATCCGTCGGTCCAATTTTGGCATATAATATATATTCGGAATCGTTTTTTTTAGCACTATTTATTTGTGCGATCATCTTGACTAGATTCCCTTATATATGAAAAGTCAAAAATGGACCTTCTCTCTCTCTTTCCCATATGGGGTTTCTAGGGTTTCGGATAGGGGAATGTCTCTATCAGCATCTGTATTGGTCGGAAGCCTAGAAGTCGTGCCCAAGATCCATATTTCATCATAGCCAGAGGAGGGTGACAAAATTGGGTGTCTACACTCATATATCATCAGAATCGTGTTTTCAAGCACTATTTATTTGTATGGTCATCTAGGCCAAATTCCTTCATATATAAAAAGTCAAAATTAGACTTTCCTCTCACCCATGTGGGGATTTCCAAGGTTTTGGGTAGGGGAATGTTTCCATTAGCATCTCTATTGGTCGAAAGCCAGAAGTCGCATCCAAGATCCATATTTTATTATAGCCAGAGGAGGGTGACAAAATTGGGTGTCTACAGAATGCCCCTCTTTGGCTGAGGCCTTTGCTAAAGACCGAAGGGCAAAGAAAAGAATGACCACATTTTGTCACCTGAAACATGTACTGCCGTCATCTTGCTTAGTTAGTGACGGAGTTGAAAAATGCAACAGATACTATCTCCTAACTACTTTGAAGTGGAGGACTTACCTGGGGCTGCAAATTGTGGAAAGGAATTTGCTGCCCTTCCAATCCTGCAAAAAATTTTAGTACTTTGAACTTTGATTTTCCTTAGCTGAGCTTCACATGTTCCAATTCAGGGAATTTTGGTCTCCAGGGTGGGTCCTTTGACCCAATCTAGACTATCTGGGACCGAAGGTTATAAGAGAGGAATTTGCTGCTTTTTCAATCCTATAACAAGTAAAACATTTGATTCTTTGATTTTCCTTAGCTGGGCTTCACATGTGCCAGTTCATGGAATTTTGGTCTCCGGGTTGGTTCTTTCAAATCAATCTGGACCATATGGCCTTCCAGGTGGGTTTTTTCGAACTAGGGTGGGCTCTCTGGTTTTCCAGGTGGGTTCTTTCGAATTGGGTTGGGCTATCTGGCCTTGTCAATTGCATGAAAGAAACTCGCTGCTCTTTCCACCCTGTAAAAGACAATAACAATTGATTTGGATTTTTTATTTGAATTTTGAATTTTGATGCTTGAATTGGAATCTTCTAATTCTTGCTTTTGATTTTGAATTTTGTTCATTGATTTGGTTTAAATTTTGATGCTTGATTTGGAATCCCAAAATATATAATTTTTTTCCATTAGCATGAGGGGAAGGAACTGCCTACCTTGGCCTCCTATGGCCATCCAAACATGGTTCAGTCCTAGTATAGGATGCTCCCTCATAGGGTAATGGAGATGGTTGTTGATACCTATCTGTGCTGACTGGCCCTTGTAGAGACCCGAAAGTTTAATCCGGCATTGGTAGGGGCCCTGATGAAGTGGTGGTGACCGAGTACTCACACTTTCCACCTTCCTATTGGAGATATCACAGTTACTCCTATGTGCTTCTATGCCTTGACAGGCATTCCATTTGGGGGTAGATCCATGACCCTACCTACAGGATTTTTGATTGCCAGAAAGTTTGTTGATTTGATCGCTATCACCATTAAAGATGGTCAGACATGCATCCACCTAGGGGAGATTAGTGCCCGATGGTGGAAAGTCAGCCTGGGGGAGAATCTGGGCAACATGTCTCAAGTGGCATGTTCCTTCTTGCTATTCACTACGGGTCAGTCCCTCTTCAGTGACCTCCAAAGGGGAGTAGATATCCACTTGGTGTACTTCCTCAGAGATCTTCGCATAGTAGATTCCTAGGGCTGGGGTGGGGCCATCTATGCATATCTCCTACTTTCCCTGGACTTGCTATCCTATGGAGATAGGGGTCTCAAGGGGGCAGGCTACATTATCCAGGTAACTTTCCTTCTCATATCTATTTTCTTTCAGTCATTTGGTATGCACTTTCTTACTTTGATTTCTTGAAATAGCCTTGGTATTTTGAGTACCAGGGGACCATAGCCCCTAAACTGAGGGACCCTGAGACATTCTTCTTCCCCCTGGCCACCAAGTGGAGATAACCACATGGTTTGGGCCTGAGGCCATCCTCCGAGGACCACATCTCATTCTCTTTTGAATGATCTCACAAAGTAATGCCATGTCTGACATTGAAATTCTATTTGTCTGATGCTGTACTTACCCTTCCTTGGTTTTGCATGTTACTTAGAGACCATTCTATGACCTTGTATTTCTGGATTCCAAGAGAGTCACCTTGGCTCATCAATTGTCTGAGAACTGAGTCCTTTTTCAAGGCATGTGGGGCCACACCTAGTACTTAGTAGAGAGAGTAGAACCCCAGTGGTCAAATATCGATCCACGCCCTTCTCCCAGTTTTCCTGCACCCACCATGCACTGTTCAGAGATCATCCCAATGAACAAGATGAGGCGTTTGGCTAACGGAGTATGGGAGGACTTCTTTCTTGATCCAGATAGGGACTACAGAGCCTTCCTAGAGGAGGAGACAGTGTGCAGCCCTCTTGGTTCTGACGATCTAGTGGTATGTTGCCTTTTCTTAAGTATTTCCTATAGATTCTTCCTTGTTTTGGTCTTGACTAATGTTCTTTCTCGGGAGAGTAAGACGTGTAGATCCTTTTGTCATTCGGTCGCATGCCAGTGCTACCGATCCTTCACAAGCAAGGCCCTCTACCAATACCGGTGGGTCTTTCAGGGTTGCTAACATCCCCTTTTGTGGCTTCCTTGCCTGGACCTATCCCAACGCGGCCAACCCCAGTCTCCCTCATCTTCTGGAGCCAAACATAGATGTAGATGCTTCCCTTGGGCTGCCTATTCCTCATGATTATGTGAGTATCTGATCATTTTCCAATTAACTCTTGACTTCCTTTGGCTGATATGCTCTTTCTTAGGTGTCCCCGGAGGTCTATACTGAGATTAAGAGGATGCACTATGGCCTGTGCGAGGTGATAGTTACCAAGGATTAGGAGATTGCCCGACAGGGTGCACTGATTGAGGACCTAACGCAGAGGCTAGAGTAGGTTGGACTAGCATATGTGGATTCCCCAGTGCTTCATAAGGATGGTTCAGAGTACGATTTAGATGATTGCTTCTAACCTATTGGGATTTGTTCCTGTATTTCCTACAAACACAAACACATGGATTTTTTTTTCTTTTTCCCTCCCTTTGTTTGTTCATTATTTATTTCAACATCTTTATGAAAACTTACTTTTGGCACCAAGAAAATCTTTCTTCCTTTTTTTTTTTTTTTTTTGCAATGCTTAGGCACAATCAATTCCATAACTCAAGTCATAATTATAATAATCGGGATAACACGAAAATCCAAATACTTCCTCATTCCATTACCAAATGAATTACATGAAAAGGGGGACAATTTTCTTGCCACAGACGGGATAGGTAAATAACAAGGTGGGGAGACAATTCTTGAGGTGGGTGAAAGTTCACTAACTCTTCTAGGTCCATCTCCTCGAGCCCGTATTGTCGACTGATGAACATAGGCAAATAAAAGGACGTGTGAGTCAATCCCATCAATCTGACATAGTTGTGGCCAGGGGTCTTCATCAGAAAAATCTTCTTGTGGCTTCCCTGGGTACCTCTATGCGATATCTTGCACAGTCCTTTCCTGTAGGTACTTTTCCCAATCGATGATAAGGTTGAATTTTGGAACTTCTCTCTTATCCCAGTAGCAAAAACTCTGAGTGGGCTTCCCCTTAATGGCTTGGTGAGCTTCAGTTTCTCGAGGAGCCAAATCTAAAAAATAGCAGGACCCCCCTGATAATGATCTAGTCCAAATCTACGGCCATAGCTCATGTCATAAAATCCCTTGAACGTTTCTACAAGAACCATAGGGATGATGTCACCTCCCTTCTTCAACTATTTTACTACCTCAATTAGAACAGATGGTGCACCATGCCCGGGAGTTCCGAGAACATAGCAAGCTATCATGCAATGTAAATAATCATCCAGGGATCTCTACTGATGGATTCCTCCCATTGGTAGATATTGGATGAAGATCGGAGCCACCTTCAGAATGTCGATCTTCCCATACCTGACAAATGGCTTTACTTCTTCTTCCTTCCTTTTGAAGAAATCCTAAATTTCCTCTATGCAATATTCCATCAAAGAGGGTTGGAACAAACTGCCTTCGGGTGGAGATAGCATACAAACCCAAAATTCTTCAAGAGTTGGGCAGATCTCAGCTAATCCAAACTGAAATACATGCAGGTTAGCATTCCAATGTTGAGGCACCTATCGGAGCAAATGGTGATGTAGCTTCACACATCCAACCTGGCTAAGAAATGACACATTCATGGATTCCAATAATCTTGGTGCCCTCATATTTATGTCTAAGGTTCATTTCCTCAATGTCTTATCCAACAAGCCCATGCGTTTTCCTGAAACCAATACAAACAATGAGATATGATGATTTATCAATGCATTACTCATTAGCTAATGATTCAAACAAGCCTTTTCCACGGTTGCATCAATCATTTTTTTTTTTTTGGCTTTGACTAATCAAGGGTGGGGAATAAACTGGCCTTGATAAACTAGTGCCAGGTGGCGATTTTATTTTAGGGGATAGAATCCTAGATAAGAATGGATGGACCATAGGTGAATGATAGATACCTAATGGCCTTACATGCCAAATGGTGCTTCTTGGGGGATAGAATCTTAGATAAGAAATAACGGACCAATGGGTGGATGACAGATACCTAATGGCCTTTCATGCCAAATGGCAATTCCTGGGTGACACAAACTATGATGATCTTTTATGGTACTTTGACATTAATCAAGGATCCAACCTATTGCCTTTAGGTGGTTGAGACCGCACTTGCACATGTCAAGTTGCCTATGTATCCCTCGAAAGGAATCAGGTCTGACGTAGTTTAGGCTATTTTCCCTTTCAAAAATAATATTTCTTTAGTTGATCTATGTTAACCAACCTAGGTATTTCCTCGCTATTGTGGTCTACGAGTTTCACAGTTTTGTCTGGTAGAATTTCTTTTACAGTGAATGGGCCACTCCGGTTGGGCCTGAATTTTCCTCTCGGGTCATGAATTGGGGCTCTTTGTTCTCAAAGAACAAGTTTACATTCTTCTATGTGACGAGGCTTCACACTCTTGTTGAAGGCCCGGGCCATTCTCAATTGATATTTCTTCAGATTATCCATAGCTTTCATACGCTTTTCATTAAGAAAATTGAGCTCATCGTGTCTGGCCTTTACCCACTCTCCTTCAGGTAGTTGACTATCAAGGAGTACCCTTTAGGACGGTATTAGAATTTCCATGGATAGAACCGCCTCAACTCCATACACCAAAAAGAAAGGTGTTACCCCTGTCGAGGATCGTACAGAAGTTCGGTAAGCCCATAAGGTAAGGGGTAACTTATCAGCCTAATCCTTGTGTGTTTCAACCATTTTTTGCAGAATGACTTTTGTATTCTTGTTAGTTGCTTCTACTGCCCCATTGGTCTGCCTGTAAGTGGTAGAGTGATGCCTTCTGATACTGAACTTTATGTAGATTTTGTCAGTCTTGCCCTAGAAATGAGATCCTTGTTTTGATATCAATTCTTGAGGTACTCCATATCACGCAATGATATTTTCTTGGATGAATTTGGCTACCTTACCAGACATGAGGACTACATAGGACTGAGCTTCTACCCACTTGGTGAAATAATCAATGGCTATCAAGATGAACTTGTGGCCCAGGTGAACTAAGCGAATGGCCAAGGTGAACTGAGTGAATGCAACTCTACTGGTGGGATATGTATGATGTTAGCAAATATCTAACACTTGTGGCATTTCCTGACAAAGTCCACACAATCTGCTTCTATTGTGCTCTAGTAATATCCTAGCCTAAGGATCTTCTTAGATAACATCTTTGCATTCATGTGGGGTCCATAGAGACCTTGATGAATTTCTTCTATGATAGTTGTAGCTTGTTCCTCATCTACACACAACAACTGTATTTTGTCATAGGATCTCTTGTATAATAAATCCTCTTGGAGAATAAACTGGGTGGCATATCTTCTCAAAAACTTCTTCTCTCTGTCAGTTTCTTCAACTGGGTACTTCCTTTCCCTAATGAAATCCATTATATGAGCGAACCAAGACCAACCATCTGCAGTCAAAGAGTTCACAGAATTCTAATAAATGGGCCTACTTCTTTGTTCTACTAAGAATGGTTGGACTCTAGCCATAGGGTTACACTCTACCATAGAAGCCAAGGTTGCAAGGGCATCAGCAAACCTGTTGTTATCCCTCAGGAAGTATTCGAACAAAATCTTTTCAAAGTGTTCAATCACCTCTTCCAGATGTTCTTGATATGGCTTCAACTTTTCATCTCTAGTTTTCCACTTTCCTTGTGTCTGAAAAGTGATAATGGACAAATCTCCATACACTTTGATCTATTTAACCCCAATGGTCAGGGCCATTTCTAATCCCAAAGCTTCATACTCAGCAATGTTGTTAGTACAGGGGAAGTCAAGGTGGAATGATGAAGGAAAATAAACACTGTCAGGAGTGACAAGCAATATTCCCACGCCACATCCCTTCTGATTGACCATTCCATCAAAGAATAACTGCCATTCATTAACTGTATCCCCTTCTTCTACCGTTATGATTCCTTTATCGGGAAAGGCATCATCCAAGGATCTTCCATCTTCTGTGGGGTGAGAAGCCAAATGATCAGCTATAGCCTGGCCCTTGATAGATTTCTGAGTAATATAGGTGATGTCAAAATTTGATAGAAAAAGTAACCAATGGGCCATCCTTCCTGTTAAGGCCAGTTTCTCGAAGAGATATTTGATGGGATCCATCTTTGAGATCAAGTGCACCAGATAGGAAACCATATAGTGTCACAACCTTTTAGTTGCCCAAATCAATGCAGCACAAGTTCTGTCCAAAGATGTGTACCGGGTCTCATATTCCAGAAACTTCTTACTAAGGTAATATATGGCATGTTTTACCCCCTTTTCTGTTTCCTTCTGTGCTAGCAAAGAGCCCATGGAATATTCTCCCATGAACATATACAAGAGAAGTGGTTCTCCTTCCACTGGTAGTGTCAATACTGGTGGGTTCATAAGGTACTCCTTGATCTTGTCAAAGGCTTGTTGGCATTGGTCATTCCATTCTGTGGGCTGATCCTTCTTCAGCAGCTTGAAAATTGGTTCACAGATTGTAGTCAACTGAGCTATGAATCTGCTAATATATTGGATGTGACCTAGAAATCCTCGTATTTGCTTCTCAGTCCGAGGCATGGGCATTTCCTAAATTCCTTTGATTTTGATGGGGTCGACTTCAATGCCTTTTTCACTCACCAAGAAGCCTAACAACTTGCCCGCCATTGCCCCAAACACACACTTCTAATGGTTCAACTTCAGTTGATACTTCTTCATTCTTTCAAAGAATCGCCTTAGTGCAGGAAAATGCCCTTGCCAATCTTTGACTTTACTATCATGTCATCCACATAGACTTCCACATCTTTGTTCATCATGTCATGCAATATGACCGTGGTTGCTCTTTGATAAGTTGCCACGGCATTCTTCAGTCCAAAAGGCATCACCTTGTAACAATAGGTTCCCCATAGAGTGGTGAAGGCTATTTTCTCACGATCCTCTGGGTGCATGCTTATTTGGTTGTATCCTGAGAATCCATCTATAAGAGATAACAAAGCATGCCCCATCATATTATCTACCAATACATTAATGTGGGGTAATAGGAAGTCATCTTTAGGGCTCACTTTGTTAAGATCTCGAAAGTCCACGTACATCCATACCTTCCCATCTTTCTTTGGTACTTGTACAATATTGGCCAACCAATATTGTACAAGTATAATAGGTATTGGTAGATAAGTTGATGTATTGGTTAATAACTTAGGAACCCCGCATTCCATTGTACAAGTACAATGGGGGTAGTTCACCACCTGTAGGAACCCCACATTCTATTACTTCACAACTTCTTCTCTGATCTTTTCACTCCATTCTGGCCACATTCTTCGGAGCTTCTATTTTACCGACTTTGCCCAAGGTAAGTCGGTAATCGATGCTACATGATGTTGGGGTTGATACCAAGCATATCCTTGTAAGACCAAGCAAAGGCCTCGATGAATTCCTTCAGAAGATTAATCGTTCGCGTTGCTTCTTCCTCATCAATGGTAGTGCCAATTTTTACCTATCAAAGGCATTGGTTAGTTCCTAGATTAATAACCTGAGTATCCTCATGGATGGGTTGGGCTTTCTTTGGTTTGCATTGTTTTATTAATTCTTGATATTTATTAAGATCATCGTCGAAAAAAGGAGGCAAGTCATACACAGAAATAGAAATTTCATTCATGAAAGAAGGAGTAATAGACTCGATATACAAGCATCCAAGGACTTTGGACTCTTCTCAAGAGGGGAGCCTGACACAAAATCATAAATAATAAATTTCACTACAGACTTGATAATTGGCTTGATGCTTTTGCCAGGGGTATTCAGGCTGGTTAACTCAAAAGCATGAGCAAACTTGAAGTTTTCTCCAATGCTTGTCCAGTTCAGAAGTGGTTCAGTGGCCTGATGGATGAGGATATGTGGCAAAGAGCCTTCTTCTCCTTCTGAGAAAGTTGCTTCTACTTCTTCAGTTGTGCAATAGTTCCCCTAGGTAGGTGCCTGCTTCTTCACAAATACTAGCTGATCAATCTCGTGCTCTCAGAAGCCAAACTTTTCTGAGGGGTGAAGATTGGTGGAACCTGCTCAATCCATTTTCTATGAAGTCCATCTTTTTGAGCCTAGTGAGGGATGCCATCTTGATGCCTCGATCACATCTTTGACCACCTTCATGGGCCTTCCCGTTGCAATTGGTTCAGGCACAGCATATACAAACCATCATCCTCTGTGCTCTCCTTTGCTCTTATAGGAGGGAGCAAATGAAGCCTTTCACATCAAGGGAAAGTGGTAGACTCCAGGTGAATCTTATCTTCCTTTCCCACTCTCTTTTCAAGTGGACTCGAGGACTCTACAACTCTTTAGATTGGATTAGTGTTGTGGGCTTACCAGAGGTGAACCCATCTTCAATCATTGTAACTTTTGCTATCCCAGTAATGCAGCTATCTTGGTCACTTTCCTTGATTATCATTTTCTGTTGTTCAACTTCATGAGTCACCCAGTCGAACTCGTCTTGGAAGAACACTTCAAATCCTAGTTGTCTCTTGGTGGTGGTTTCATCAAACCACGGCTTCACATTTCTACAAAATGGGAAGTCTTCTCCTTCTCTCACGAAGTACCCATTGGGAGTAGGGTAGTAAGTGACGGAGAACTTCCTAGTCATCCTCAACACTTTCTGCCCTTTGACAGTTGGGGGAGTGTACTCAAGACCATTTTTTCCTTTGTTCACCTCCAAACTAGGCTGTTTTGGAACTCCTTGATGATATTTCCCTAGCCCCATGCCAGGAAAGTACTACATATTCTTCATCATCTGATTCACTGGCATACTCCAGATGGCTTCATAGTTAGCTGGGATTTTTTCCTTTGGAGCTTCTTTGGCAATGGTTGCACATATGGTGTCTAATTCAAAACCACTCAGTTGAACCTCCTGGTCTTATTCTTCCCCATTTTCAATGTTGGCCAAAGGGTTAACCACTTCAGGATCTCTGACTACTATGACCACCTTTCCCTTATGAATGAACTTCATTCTTTGGTGAAGACTAGAAGATACTGCCTTCGCAGGATGCAACCAAGGCCTTCCCAAGAGCATGTTAAAAGTTATCAGTATATCAATGACTTGGAAATCAACATCAAGCTTCACCAGGCCAATCTTTACAACAAGGGTAATGATGCCAAGGATCTTCCTCTTGGTATTATCGTATGCCCTTATGGTCTGGGTGGTTGGCCTCATTTCTTCCAAGTTGATGCTGATACTCTTTCCTGATCTCAATGGTAGCACATTCAAAGCGGACTCGTTGTCAACAAGAACCTGGGGAACCACTTTGTCAAGGCATTCTACCGTAATGTGGAGAGCCTGATTGTGTTGGGTTTCCTTAGGAAGTTTGGAATCCGAGAACATCAGGAACTGCATCGCATATGTTGCCCCTACTATATGTGTGAGGTGTGTCGGATTTATCTTGATTGGCACTTGCACATTAGTGAGAGACCTCAAGATTGCTTCACAATGCGAAGGGGACACCATCAACAATCCCTAAATGGAGATATTTGCCCGGGACTTCTTGAGTTGAGCCAAGACTAGGCTCTCTGGCCCTTTCTTGACGCTGCTAGTTCCAGCCTCATTAGCCCTTGGTTGTTCTACTGCTAGAGCCTTGCCCTTGTAGCCTTTTCCACTTCTAGTTTCCATCACATTGATTGGATTTTTCACAATAATCTACGTGGGATAACTATCTTCATCATCACTGTTGGTTAGGGTGATTTATCCTCACCATAGAATCATTTTCTTCTTCTGATTCTCCATCCCTACTTGGGGTGGGAAGTCGGGGACCTCCACAAATACCCATAGCCCTAGCTCATATCTTCTTGATTGCATTAGAAATCTGTTGGAACACAGCATCTACTACCTTTGCGATTGTGTCATCTAGTCCTATTTCCTCCAGATCATCTAATTGCTCCCAATAGTAAAGATCACTGATGATTACTTCCCCCAACATTTTATCAATTTTTTCTATCCTTTCCTGTATCTTTAATGCAGTGGAGTATACTTCACACAACTCTTGTTTTGGCTCGACTAGGGAATCTGGTTCATCCAAATAAACTTGCATAGGCTTACTATATCCTTCATCACTTTTTGAATCTGATGTAGAATGATCTGCTCCCATGCAGAGGGAAGGGTAAATGCCACTTGTCAGGTCTACTATTAGATCATCATGAATAATAGCATTGACTAAGAAACATGTTGGATGTTCTGGTGAGTAATATTTTGACTCATCATCATAATCAATGTACCAAGGCCCTTGGTAGTCATCCCAGTCCAGATACCCATCATCTTCTCAAGAATCAGAGTCATCTCCATCCTTCTTATCTTCATTTTCATCCTCATCGTCATTGTCATCATCCTTTTCTTTACTGATTTCCCCTTCACTTGGTTCTTCATCAGATTCTTCAGGACCATTAAATTCTTTGGTATCCAAATGCTCGTAATATTTAGAGTGTATGGACTGGAAGATCTCCATAGTGTTGGCCTTGACATCGCTGGCTCAAAGTTGGACTAGTTCCGACTCATCATCCTTAGTGTTAGTTCCTATGTGGATTGAGGAAGTGTATTCCTTGATCTACTCCCCTATGGCCAATGTGGTTACTACTCTGAGAAGATCAGCTGTAATCTCTTCAATTACTTCTGGATTATCTTCTAAAGTTATAGCAGGCTAAATTAGAGAAGTGGGATCACTCTCCTGGTTTTCCCCTAATGCATTTACTGATCCTGTTGATGAAGTCAACTTTGGGGAATTTGGTAGTGCAAGCAAATCCTTCCAATCATACTCATCCATCCATCCTTCTTTTGGGTTATACACTGAACCTTGAGAATGGGATTGGTATGAGGGTGATGAGGGATATGAAGTGGGATGGTATGGAGATGATGTAATGTGAGAGGTAGGATATGAAGACTGGGGGTGATAGGATGAAGAGGTTCCTCCACTTTAATGGTTGATGATATGGCGGAGGCTGATAATATGGTGGAGGTTGATAATATGATGGGGGTGGAAAATAGGGTGGGGGTTGGTAATATGGTGCAATGGACCCTTTTATGGATGAGGAAGGATGAACGGCAGCATATGATCTTCTGATGATTTCTTCTTCTAGAGGTCCTTATGACTCCAACCTTTTGACTCATGACTCTTCTATAAGCACGGGCATTCATATGATTCTTCAGAGCTCTAGGTACAATGATTTGAGTGGGGTCACTCTCTGTAGTTTCGTCATCCAAGTCGATCACATGATCAGGGAGTGGATTGGTATTGACATTAGGAGGCTGTATGACCTTGACCTCAATGGTTCCATTGTCTACTAAATCCTGAATTGCATGCTATAAACCCAAACATCTTTCAGTATTGTGCCCTTTCTGAGTGTGGTAGGCACAATACTCATGATCCCTATACCAAGCTAGAGGAGGGTCGCTTATCACTCTTAGAGCCATTGTCCCTAGCAATCCTTGCTTTTTTAACTTCTCAAATGTGGCCGTTACGAGCATTCCCAAATCAGAAAACTGCCTTATTGGGCGAGGGGCCTTTTGGGCGGGTGCATCTGCTTGTATTATGAAGAGCTATGAAGAAGTGGCTATTAAGACTGACTGTTGAACTGCACTCACCACATTAGTTCCCGAACCCTTTACCCATCCGACTCAGGTGTTCTTGCTTGCATCTTGGGAGGATCCTTGATATTGGGCCTCTCTCAAAATTCTGTTCTCCACACATGTTCCGGTGGCTATTAAGGCATCAAAAGTTTGCAAATACTGATAGTAAAGAACATCATAATAGGATTTTGATAGGTTTTCTATCAACATCTCTACCTGCTCTACGTCTGAAGGCCTATCTACCATCTTGGCAGCCTTGTCTCTGAATCTCATCAAGAAGGCGGTTAATCCTTCTTTAGGCTATTGCCTCAACGTCTCAAGCTCCCAACATTTCACATTCACCATAGTATTATAGGAGTACTGCTTGGTGAAGGCTTTCACTACCATTGCCCAGTTCTGAGTTTGTGATGACTCCAACTATGTGAGTCACCTCAGTGCTGATCCTGATAGGGTTAATATGAAGGCTTGCCCCATCTGGTTATCTGCAAGATGCCACGACTTGGCAATGCTGAGGAAGACTTTGAGATGAGCCTTAGGGTCTCCTGACCCATCAAACCTATCAGTCTACCACTTGAATTTTTCTAGAATTCTTGCTCCAAAGAATAAACTCATTACCTTAGAAACCATTGCTTGGCCTTCTGAGCCTTTCACTGCTCGAATCATGTTCTCCAACTTCTCTAACTACTCTCTGAGCTTCCTTTCTTTCTCCGTCTCTAGAGGCTCAAAGCGAGCGTGTGTTGTAAATTCCTCTTCTTCATCTTCGATCACTACCCTAGAAGGAGGGACCCTGGAATTGGCCCCTCGTTGACCATTCAGGCGGGTAGGTGAAGATCCTCTCTGACCAGTTGGTCGGACATGCTTTGGTTCTCCTTAGTCAACTTGGGAGAAAATCCCATGATGACCTATAGCTCCATTCTATTCGACATCTCCCATAGCCAGTGCTCGATCATTTTTGGGAGGGTTCTGAAGTGTATGCAATATTTGAGCTATCCCTCTCTTGACTTCAGCCATTTTTGTCTATAAGGTCTCCCCGGGATGGACCTAGGCCTGTTCGGCTGTTTCCATATTGGGTGGATCCATGCTTACTGGGTTGTAATCATCTGGTAGTGGACAATCTCGAAGAGACAATGGAGGTGATTCTAGACTTAGGCGAGTCAATCGATTACCCTGACGCATCAAAAGGGACCGCGGAGAATACTTGAGGTGTGGAATTGTGCCTGAACCAAAAGTGGTTTATTTTAGGAATCTTGAATTCCCAACCCCTTGTTCATACATTCACTAAATTAACAACCATTGATTCATCCAAGGTCAGTCTGCTAAATGGTAATGGTGGATAGGGTTTGATGCCCTTGGTCCACCCATTGTCATAAGTGGGAAGTTCATACCAATGGCTTATTGAGAATATTTCGATAAGACATTCCATGTAAAAAAGTCATGCTTTCCTTGCTCTTTTCCCACTAGGTGTCCTTTCTCCTGATTTTTCTCAGGACTTCTCAGGACTTGACGTGATTGTGATAGGATTGCTCCTGAGTCATGTATATGGACATTCTTCTTAAGGAGGAGGGACACCTTTTATCCGAAACCCACTTAGGAAAGTAATTCTTTATGTCAGGTATATAATATAGGAGCATTCCTTTTCAAGACCACAAACAAGTCCTATAGTTAGCTCATGGAGCTCCTAGCTTCTTCATCTATTTTCTACATGATGTGAGCATGCGGTGGATGCAATAAGACTAACAAGGTTTCCTTGACAGGATGTATATACTCAAGGTATGTGATCCTTTTGATATACCCATAGGTATGAGATCAAGGGGATGACTTCCTTGCCTATTACTCGTGACTACACACGAGGTTAACCAATTGACCATGGGGTGGTGGAACCATGAGTGATTGTGTGCAAAGGTGTAATGTAGGGTAACCATCATTTGATCTCAGAATGCTGTAAAGTGCTCGAACCAACCCTGAGAGTGCTAGCACAAATACAAACATCCTCGCCGTTTGATGATGTATTCGATCTCAGAATGTTATAAAGTGCATGGACCTCACCGAGGGTGCTGGCACAAATACAACATCCTCTCGCTGTTTGACGATACCTTTCATTCTTGTATAGGGAGCAGGTATCAATTGCTCTCCGAGTACTCTCCATGACATGCACTGACCTCCCTGAGGGTACGGGCGTGATAGGGAGTCCCTCACCAAATGATTTCACTTCGAGCATAATGCATGATGTAGTTAGTGAATACAATTACAAACATAACATGTTTTCAAACAAATGTGGTGAAAAATATTCTTACATTTAAAGGCAGCATCTAGTATCGAAAGCTTGACTTTTGTCCCCATTGGAGTCACCACTATGAGGGTGGTGGCCAGAGAAATGGACTATGCCTCCTCCATCCTCTCTCCTCTCCCTCTCTCTTTCATGTGAGGGGAGGGGTTCGTGTCATGTGTGCTTTACTTGCGGGCCCCACACCGCTGTATCACCGCATGGAGATACGTGGAGGCCTATTTTGCAAGAGTATAAATTTCTTCATTTGAGACGAGGTTTTGATGATTGTCCAATACGGGGATGGGGATCATGCAAATGTCATCACCTAGGGTTATGGGCCTAAGACCCGGTGGAGGCCCCGATTCCTAAGAAAAGGGCCTAAAATTTGGTCTGGTCTAGAGATTTAGGGTAAGTGTCAAGTTACAGAGTTGGGAAGGTGTTAACCATCCAATCTGCCCGGTTCAACTGGTTTTCTTGCTAGATGCTTGAGAACGAACATTTTCCATAATTATTACTATTCCACATGTATGGCTAAGTTATCACATATATATACATTAATTGAATTCAAACTACTATATATACACTAAAACAAATATGTATAAAGTCTACGTTATGACAAGTTGGTTGAGAAATTATACCTGAACTTAATCCTTGTTTCGGGTCAAGAGGGGTGGGCCCCTGATTAGTACCGGCTTGGAATATCTTTCAAATTCTCCTGGCTCAGGGGAAGATGGTCTTAACTTCCAACTTCTTTCTTAAGAGATGCTGATTGTGATGGTATTCAGATAGCGTTCCGGCTAGGAATGGTTACTTTCGGATTGGGATTCAGACAGAGCTTCGGCTAGGAAAGACTATTTTCGGATTTGGATTCGGATAGAGCTTTGGCCAGGGAAGGCTATTTTTTAGCTTGGAATGAGGTGGCACTCTGGTAGAGCTTTGGCTAGGGAAGGATATTTTCGGATTCAGGATGAGGTGCCACTCCAACAGAGCTTCCACTGGGGATAGGCTAAGGGAGGGCTAGGCTGAGGTGGCACTTCGGCAGAGCTTCCGCTGGGAATGGTTATTTCTGGAAAGATTCCAAGGACACTCGGACAAGGGTTCCGCTAGGAATGGCTATTTATGAAAAGAAATGGGCTAACCTAAAAATGGATTGAAGAACTCTAAAGTCCCGAAGAACACTTTGAAGATCCGAACAAAGTTTCAGATCTTAACAAAGATCTCTTTGTAGACCCGAAGAACCACAAAAAAAGGGGGGTTTCTATCTCAGGAATGCTCAAGAACACTCAAGGTAGGTAGCTCAAGAACATACTATTTTTGGCTAAAAATTGGATCTAACTAAGATTTTGGATTGAAGATCTTCAAGATCCCAAAGAACACTTCAAAGATCCAAATGAGTTTTCAAATCTTGACGAAGATCGCTCCGAAGATCAGAAGAAAATTAAGAGGGGGAGGAGAGGAAAATTTCACTTTGAAAGAGTGAAGGGGGATTCTAGTGTGTTGGTATGTTTTTTCTAAGGGAGGAGGGTATTTATAGTTTTTTCTGGCCAAATAAGAAAGGGGGAATCCCTTTATCCAATGGACGAAAGGGGGGATCTTGCCTAAAGTGAGGGAATAGGGCTTTTGTCTAATGGGTAAAAGGGGAAGTTGAAGGAAAAAATGGGTGGGGAGGGCTTTTGTCCAGTGGGTAAAGGGGGTTTTTGAGAAAATGGGAGGAGAGAGAATTTTAGCCGGAAAAAGTGATTTTTAGAAAAACTAGAGGAGGGAGGAACACCGTGTCCGGCCACTAACGGTGACACATAGGACCAGGTCGAAGTGCCCAAGGTATGGTCAGTTTAGGCAGGTAGTGCAGGTGACATCACGGGTGCACGATGAATGACGCGTGGGTAATGGCCAAGGTGGTGCGGGCATGGGCAACGGGTGCATGCATGCATGGGCAGCAGCCAGTGCACGCATGTGTGCGCGCTGGCCTGCTGGCCATGCATGCATGCAGCCAGGCAGGTGTGAGCAGTAGTGGGTAGCAGTGGGAGGCAATAGGCAGCCGGGTTAGGCAACAATGGGCAGCCGGGTTGGGCAGCAATGGGCAGCAGTGGGCAGCAGGGTTGGCAAGGCCGCGGGCCAGTGCTCACTGAGGCATAGGCCAATACCACGGGGACACTGGTCTGTGCCTGCAGGGATGCAGGCCAGTAGGCTATGGGTAGCAACAAGGCCATGGGCCTGTGCCCATGGGGGTGCTGGTTTGTGCCCATGGGGGCACAGGCCAGTAGGCCATGGGTAGGGGGCTATGTGCGGCAGGGGGCTGTGTGTGGCAAGGGCTGTGTGCAGCAGGGGGCTGGTGTGTGCTACAGCCCATGGGTAGCAGCCATGCACCACTTCCAAAGGTAGAAGCCAAGGGCAGTGACCATGCATTGCATCTATAAGCAGCAATCATGCGCGCGAGCTAGCCCATTGGCAATGCGCTCACCGCTCGTGATAACGAGTTTTTTGATAACGATTATAGGAGATCCGTCAGTCCAATTTTGGTGTATCATATATCGTTAGAATCATATTTCTGAGCTCTATCCATCTGTACGATCATCTTGACTAGATTCCTTTATATATAAAAAGTCAAAATTGGATCCCCTTCTCTCCCGCATAAGGGTTTCTAAGGTTTCAAGCCTGGGAGTGTTTCGGGGTTATCTGGGTAGGTAGGGGATGAATTTTAGGGTGTTTGGGCTAGGTGGGGGATTTTTTCAGGTTTCCAGCGGGACTGTCTATGTGCAGAGCATATGTGTGTGAAAGTGTGATTTTTCAAGGATGATTGTGGGAGATCCATCAGTCTAATTTTGACATATCATATATCGTCGAAATCGTGTTTCCAAGCACTATTCATCTGTATGGTCATCTTGGCCAGATTCCTTCATATATAAAAAGTCAAAATTAGACTTTCCTCTCTCCCACATGAGGATTTCCACGGTTTTGGGTAGGGGAGTGTTTCCACTAGCATCTCTATTGGTCGGAAGCCGGAAGTCGCATCCAAGATCCATATTTCATCATAGCCAAAGGAGGGTGACAAAATTGAGTGTCTACACCTGGACTCCTTGGATGAGACATTAAAGAAATGGACCTTGGACATAAACATCATGGCACCAAGACTACTGGAGTCTATGAGTATGCCATTTCTCATTCGAATAAGGTGTGTGGAATCACATCACAATTTACTCTGACAGGTACCTCAACACTGGGATACTGATCTTCATGTTTTTTGGTTTGGTGGTTGAGATCTACCCAACTCTCGAAGAGTTCCAAGTTTGTATGCTGTCTCCACCTAAGGGCAGATTGATTTAACCATCTTTGAAGAAAGATTACCCGGAGGAAATTCAAGGTTTCTTTGGATGGAAAAAAGAGGAAATGAAGTAGTTCATTAGATGTGGGAAGATTAACATTTTGAAGGTGGCCAAGATCTTCATTCAGTATCTATCACTGGGAGGAATCAATCAGCAAAGATCACAGCATGCTTATTGTTTGAGATTTAAAATGTAACCGCAAGCGTACGGATCAGTGTAGCTACGGGTCGAACACAGGGAGAGCAGCCACTTTATTTTTTTATTTCTTTTAATAATGCGAAAGTGAACTGATTAATGGTTGTGATCTAATTCTAATTACCGTCCTAAAAATAACGTCCTAACCATTCGTCATCTAAGAATTTAAAGACGCAAGCCACGCAATTAAAAATAAATAAATAAATAAATAAAGGAAAAAAATGCTGAAATAAAAATAAAGTAAAAGAAAGGGGATAAAGCTAGAGAGAGACTCACAAGTAGGTTTCTCTACTTAGCCCGAGGGATGCATCATAATATGAGCTTCCCTACTTGACCAGAGAGTCACTCTTACAAGGGTTACTCTACTTGGCTTTAGGGAAAGGGAGACAATTAAAATAAAAGTAATAAATTGATGGTTCTATGGCTAGGAGGGGCAAAGCCAACACATACACTAGCCATGAACCTTGGGGGAGAGGGATAGCAATAATGTAACGACTGAAAATAAAAATCCTAAATTAAGAAAGAAAGGGTAGTCAGAAGAGGGAATGAGAGGGGGAAGAGAAGACTACTGAAGGAGCCTACTTACTTGAATCAATGCTTGAACTTGAAAAAAAATTGCTCCACGGCTCGTGATCTTGTCACCTAGATCTAAGCCTAGAACTATAACTTAAAAAAAATTACAACTCAATTGAATAAATCATAAACATAAAAAGAACTGAATAAGAATAAAAGAGTGCTTGCATTAATTGACATAAAAAAAAACTATTACAAAAGTGATTAAAGCAAAAATAGAGAAGAACTAAAACTAAAGAGAGAAAGAGGAAGAGAGAGAGCAACTAAAGAAAACTAGAAGAAGAATGAATTGTGTCTCCTCCTCTTACATGAGTTGTATTTATAGGGAATGGAGAGGTAGGGTAACAATTTTCTCTTTCCTAAAAGAGAGAAACCCACAATTGATTGTGAGATCTTTTGAGTCCAAAAGTGCTAAGATGGAGGAGAGAGAAGAGAGAAATAAATTTTGAGAAATTTCCTATAATTTTTTGCTTATTTTCTTTCCTTTTTTTTTCTAATTTATTTTTCTTCTTTTTTTCTCTCTCCTAGGGACGATTTTTTTTTTCTTCCTTTGTGTGATTTGGACAATCTTTGGTGATGATGTGGAGGAGAGAGAAGATTTGGACAATCTTTGGTTCTCCCCTTTTTTTTCTCTTTCCTTTTTTTTTTCTTCTCTTCTTGCTTCCACGATTTTGCTTTCCTTTTTTTTTTCTTTTTCTTCTCTTCTTGCTTCCACGATTTTGCTTGCTTCTAACTTGATGTGGAAATCCCCTCCATGCCCTTAGTGCTTTAAGTGAGTGAAAAGCAGGAAATCTTCAACAAAATCTTCTAAAAAAAACAACCATAAGATTCGAACTTGAGACCTCTTGGTGAGCAAGAGAATTTTGTACACCATAGCTCACCAACTAAGCTAGGTAGTTGTTGTTACCAAAAACAAATCTTTAATCACTTAAAGATGTGGTCCATCGATCCTTGTTGGCATTTGGAGTATTCCTTGTACCTCTGGGACAATTGCAAACTGGTTGGTTCTGCATCTCGGTTCAGTTCTGATCCATTATTCTTTTTCTGACCCGAAAAAGAATAATCATTTGTACGGGTGACCAAACGAATGTGTACTTTTAATTGAACACGTCCATCTTGCTCAGAATTTCGTCCTCTTCGGAACCATGGAAAGAAATAGGACCTCTTTACGTGTAAAATTGAAGATATAGCTCCCGATAGTCCTTAAGGCCTTGAAAATATAAAACCTGCAAAAAGAGAGTAAAACCCAAGGTAGCTCCATTCTAAATATGTAAAATGCATGTTTTACTAACCTAGATTTCACACATAAATGTGCTCATCAGAATTCCCCCACACTTAGACTTTGCTAGTCCTCGAGCAAAACAAAAAGAAAAAGAATAAAGATAAAAAAAACCTAACTCACTTTCGTAGGAATCACGGTTGCACTTAGCATGTGCAACAAGCCTTTAAACCCCTAGGTCACCCCTAGTGGACGAGTTGTGTCTCGTGGGTGTTTGCAGTGAATATACACCCAAAATTCAGAATAAACAAATCCCAACTTTGGCTAAAGGTAAGGCTCATACCGATCCGGAGCAAGGATAATTTCTCTTACAAGGGACCCCCACACTTGAACTTTTATTACCCTTTATCAATTCCAGGCACTAGCATATTTCTTAATTTGGAACTCACCTCGTCTCTTCCAAAACATCCTTATCTTAAGGCAAAACCACTTGTGAAGAAATAGGGAACCAATGACTAAGGCGTTGGAGTGTTTTTGACCAAACATGTTACCAAGCAATAATGACATTTGCACATTTTTTTTCTCTTTTTTTTTTCTGCTTAATAAACTCTATTCTACTCCACTACTTTTGGCTTGAATGACATGGTGGAGCAAACACCAGACACCCAAGTTACTATGTAGCTTCGCTTTTTGCATATGTCCACAAAGGCAGTGATGCTAGAGTTACTTCAGAAGTTTCCTCCCAAGGAATTTCGATCAAGACACCACGCTTCCTGAGGCGCAATGCCCTGTCTAGTTCCAAGGGAATCAACTCTTATTCTTCTTTATACCACATTTCGCATTTCATTTAAAATTGTGCATTTATCAACTCATGCCAAATTAAAAAGAAGGTCTCAACTCCAAATCAAAAGTACAAGGAACCCATAGACTTACATATGGTCCATCACCATAAAACAGGGGTCTCTTATTTTTCAAAAGAAAGTCCCATCTCAAGACACATGCTTGTTTCTTTCTTCTCAACAGGGTTTTTATACGTTCAAAATGGGGACCTTAATCAAAAATTTTATTTTCATACATCAAGCAACCGAATGGTATGATCATTAGCCAAAAGCCAAAGTAGGACTTCATCCTTAGCAAGCTCAAAAATAAAAAGAAAAACAAACAAAACAAAGTGAAAGAAAAAAAAAACAAAAACTGGTTTCCCTCCCCCACACTTAAGTCATGCAATGTCCTCAATGCATGGAAAAAATTAAAAGCAAAGACAATGCAAGGGGGTCATACCTGATTAAAAATTAGTCATCAGTGTAAAGAGGTTCATGGAGATCCATGACCTCTTCACTACTAGTAGTAGGAAACTCGAGGAACGGTTTCAAACGCTGACCATTAACCTTCGAAATTACCCCTGTTCCTAGATTCAAAATCTCCACAGCCCCATGGGGATATACATTATGAACAATAAATGGGCCATCCCATCGGGATCTAAGCTTACCAGGAAAAAGATGCAATCGAGAGTTGTACAATAAGACCTTATCACCAATTGCAAAAGATTTACGCAGAATGTGTTTATCATGGAAAGCTTTGATCTTTTCCTTCTAAATTCTAGAACTTTCATAGGCTTCATTCCTAAGTTCCTCCAACTCAGATAGTTGGAGCCTACGATGAATTCCCGCATCAGACAAATCAAAGTTAAGCTTCTTAATGGCCCAAAAGGCCTTATGCTCCAACTCAACTGGTAAGTGACAAGCGTTCCCATACACCAAACGGTAGGGAGACTGGCCAAGGTCAGTCTTGAATGCAGTCCGATGGGCCCACAAGGCATCAATGAGCCTAAGGGAGCAATCCTTACGGTTGGGATTAACAGTTTTCTCCAAGATTTGTTTGATCTGCCTATTAGACACCTCCACTTAGCCACTAGTTTGAGGGTGATAAGGGGTAGATAACTTATGGGTGATCCCATACTTTTTCATTAAGGCCTCAAAAGGCCGATTACAAAAATGAGTACCCCTATCACTAATTATTGCACGTGGTGCACCAAAGCGGGAAAAAATGTTCTCTTTGAGAAACTGGACCACCACTTTGTGATCATTAGATTTACAAGGTATGGCCTCTATCCATTTAGAAACATAATCAACGGCCAAAAGTATGTACAAATTCCCAAAGGAATTAGGGAATGGTCCCATAAAATCGATGCCCCATACATCAAAGATCTCAACTACCAAAATAGGGTTGAGGGGCATCATGTTCCTTTTATTGATACGGCCAAAAGACTGGCAGGCAGGGCAAGCCTTGCAAAAATCAAAAGCATCTCTAAAAAGAGTGGGCCAATAAAATCCGCATTGGAGAACCTTTGCGGCAGTCTTCTTAGGTCCAAAGTGTCCACCACATGCATGATCATGACAAAAAGAGAGAATAGAATGTTGCTCATGATCAGGAACACATCGTCGGATAATCTGATCCGGACATATCTTAAACAAATAAGGATCATCCCAGAAAAAGTGTTTAACTTGGGAATGAAACCTATACTTATCTTGAGTGGACCAGTGATCCGGAGTCACACCTGAAACTAAGAAGTTGACAATGTCAGCAAACCATGGTTCACTAGACATTGCAAATAATTGTTCATCTGGAAAGTTCTCATTGACTGGAGAATCAACAGTCAAGGAATTGGGGAAGCCGGGATAAATGGTCTGCAACTAGGTTTTCAACTCCTTTCTTATCCCTAATTTCTAAATCAAACTCTTGCAAAAGTAAAACCCACCTAATGAGACGGGCTTTGGCATCCTTCTTCTGAACTAGGTATCTGAGAGCAGAATGATCAGTACACACCACCACATGTGAACCAACTAAGTAAGACCGAAACTTTTCTAATGCAAACACAACAGCTAAAAATTCTTTTTCAGTGGTTGTATAATTGAGTTGTGCATCATTTAAGGTCCTACCAGCATAGTAAATGACAGTGGGCAACTTATTAATCCTTTGACCCAAAACTGCTCCTATGGCAAAATCCGAAGCATCACACATCAATTCAAAAGGTTCAGTCCAAACAGGTGGTTGAACAATGGGTGCATTGGTCAACTCCTTCTTAAGTTGCTTGAAGGATTCTAGGCACTCTTTAGAAAACTCAAAAGTTTGATCTTTGGCAAGTAATGAGGTGAGAGGTCGGGCTAACTGACTAAAGTTCTTAATAAACCATCTGTAGAAGCCTGCATGCCCTAGAAAGGACCGAACATCCTTAACAGATTGAGAAGGTGGTAAATTATCAATTAAATCCACTTTGGCTCTATCTACCTTAATTCCCTCCTTGGATATTACATGGCCTAAAACAATACCAGATTTAACCATAAAATGACATTTCTCCCAATTCAAAACCAAATTCTTAGATATGCACCTTTTCAAAACTAGGGAAAGATGATGAAGACATTCAGAATAGGAATTCCCATGAATTGAAAAGTCATCCATAAATACTTCTAAGAATTTTTCGACCATATCAGAAAAAATGCTCATCATGCATCGTTGGAACGTAGCAGGGGCATTGCAAAGCCCAAATGGCATACGCCTGTAAGCAAATGTTCCATATGGGCATGTAAAAGTGGTCTTATGTTGGTCCTCTAAAGCAATTGGGATTTGGTTATATCCGGAATATCCATCAAGAAACAATAGTATTCATGTCCAGCTAACCTCTCTAACATCTGGTCAATGAATGGCAATGGGAAGTGGTCCTTCCAGGTTGCCGCATTAAGTTTCCTGTAGTCTATGCACACTCGCCATCCTGTTTGGATGCGGGTAGGGATCAACTCATTATTGGCATTAGGAACTACAGTCACACCAGACTTCTTAGGCACTACGTGAACTGGGCTTACCCATTGGCTGTCAGAAATAGGACAAATTATTCCATGATCCAAGCACTTTAGGATCTCTTTCTTAATAGCTTCCATCATCACTGGGTTAGCTCTTCTTTGGGGTTCTGTGGATGGTTTGGAATCCTCCATAAGATGTATATGATGTTGTACAATGGAAGGGCTTATACCCTTGATATCAGCCATGGTCCAACCTAGGGCTTCCTTATTATCTTTTAACACTTTAAGTAACTCCTCTTCCTGGTTAGAAGTCAAATTTGAAGAAATTATTGCAGGAAGAGTCTGGTCAGGCCCTAGGAAGGCATATCTCAAATTAGATGGCAACTCCTTAAGATCTAGCTTTGGGGGCTCAACTATGGAAGGTTTGGGAATGGAATTGGAAAGGGGTCCTAAGGGCTCCACAAGTGTGTGAAGACTCAAGACTTCAGAAAAGAAATTTTCACTATCATCATCCAACTCATCCATACACTCTTGGAATTCTGAATCAAAATCAATATCAAAGTTGGTAACTAAATCATCAGAAAAATCCAAAAAATCCTCAAGCATATTGATCTCTTCTTCCATATGTGGTTGCTTGCCAATCCTAAACATGTTAAACTCAACAGTTTGGTTACCAAAAGATAATCTTAGGAAACCATTCCGGCAATTGATTAATGCATTACTGGAGCCAAGAATGGTCTTCCTAGAATTATTGGGATCTCATCCTTGGTTGAGAAGGGATTAGTATCTAACACAATGAAATCAACAGGGAAAATAAATTCCCCCACCTTTAGTAAGACATCCTCAACCATCCCTTTAGGAATCTTAACAGACCTATCTGCCAACTGAAGTGTAGTTCCAATGGCTTTCAATTCTCCTAATCCCAGTTGCTTGTACACATAGTAAGGTAAAAGATTCACACTTGCGCCAAGGTCAAGTAAGGCATGCTCAATATAGGTGTTGCCTATGACACAAGATATGGTAGGGCTCCCTGGATCCTTATACTTGGCTGCTATAGGCTGAGTAATTATGGAACTAATGTTACCTGCCAAGAACACCTTTTTGGGCATACTAGTGATACGTTTGTGAGTACACAAATCTTTCAGTGCCTTTGCATAGGCGGGGATCTGGGATATGGCATCCAAAAGAGGGATGTTTACTTCTACCTTTTTGAAGACTTCTAAAATTTTATCCATGGAGGCAGTCTTCTTTTTGTTTACCAAGCGATTAGGAAATGGGACAGGATGAACATAAGGACTGTTAGGGATTTGCCCCTGTTCAGAAGAATCATTTTTTGGTTTCCTCAACCAAATCATCTTTAGTTTCAGAAAAATCTTTAGGTTCATCAGACGAACCTGGAACAAGAGGCACATTTGTGTCCTCAACTGAAGAAGAGTTAACAGGAGTAATAGATGGGGAAGATTTAGGAACGCTCTGTAGGTACTCTCTACCACTCCTAAGGCCATAAACAACATTGCATTGGTTAGAGGGCCCTTGTTGAGTCTGACCTTGTACTATATTCAGTGGTGCATTAGTTGGTCCTTGTAAACTAACAGGCTGATGATGCCTAGGGTTAGGCTCTGGTTGGCTGGGTAAAGTTCCCTTCTCCCTCTCACGCATAATTGAGACAACTTGGGTAAGTTCTCTCGTAAGATTTTGATGGCTTGTCATGAGGAGGGCCATATTTTTTTCTAAGTCACTAATTCTACTTGCCTCTCCAGTGTTGGTAAACCCAGGGGGTTGCTGATAAGATGATAGGAGAGGGGCCCTAGGAAAACTCGCTTGAGGTCCTACATTTGACCTAGGAAAAGTATTTTGGGAAAAAGATTGTTGTGCAAAGGGAGGCCTTTGGGGTCCAGGTTGACCTTGATTATAGAAATTGGAAGGTCCTGCTTGGTTGCCCTGATTCCAAGAGAAATTTGGGTGATTTCTCCATCCTGGATTGTATGTGTTACTATATGGATTATTCTGATATAAGGCATTAACACTATCATTAGAAGTGCCCCCAGAGGTGTTGGGGCATTCTTCTATGACATGTCCAGGGGACTGGCACCAAGCACAAATCTTAACCAAATTGACTGATGATGGCTCTCTAGGAACAATAGCCTCGATCCTCTTGATTAGGCTATCCAAATGGGCTTCCTTGGCTACTATCCCATCCACAAAATATCGTTTTCCTCCTATAGTTCTTTCACTCTCTTGGGTTGATTCCCACTCACGGGTTTTGTCAGCTAAGTTAAGTAAGAATTCCCATGCATTTCCTTCATCTGTAAAGGATGTGAATCCCTCAGGGCACATAGACTCTATCATTTGTTTAGTTGGGTAATCAATACCCTCATAAATTATTTGACATAAATGCCATAGGTCTAGGCCATGGTGAGGGCATTCTTGGAGTAGATCCTTGAATCTCTCCATAAGTTTGGAAAATGACTCACTAGGCTTTTACCTAAACTGAAGGATATCACTTCTAAGCTTATTGGTCTTATGAGTTGGGAAAAACTTCTTAAGGAAGACAACTGTGAACTGTTCCCATGAGGTAATGGAATTTGTGGGTAACCCATACAACCACTTCTTAGCTTGGTCTTTCAATGCAAAAGTGATAAACCTAAGCTTAACAACATCATCAGAAAGCTGTTGGATCTTTATTAAAACACATACCTCTTCAAATTCCCTTAGAAATAGGTATGCGTCCTCAGAGGTCAACCCATGGAAGTGGGGCAACATAGTGATGTATTGAGATTTGAGTTCAAAATTATTGCCCTGGGCTTGTGGCAGAACTATGCAGGAAGGTTGGGCTGTTCTAGCAGGGTAGAACCTATCTTTCAGAGATTTAGGTGAAGGGTTTTGCTGTTGGTCTCCCATATTGAAGGGTTTTAAAGAGAGCAAACGTATAGGGTCACTACTTGTTGGATCTCTTCTTTCTAACCGATTCTTAGTATTACGTACCCACTTAACACTCATGCAACAGAAAAACTACCCACAACTAAAGTAAGACAAGCACAAAAGAATGGATAGCAAAACTTTTTTTTTATTATTATTTTTTTGATTTTTTTTTATTTTTTATTTTTTATTTTTTTGGTTTTTGGGAGCTTACCGACAGGGATCCGGGGTTGCTCAGGTCAATTCCTGAGGTACTGCTACAGGGCGAAACCTGTCTTTATCATACTGTGAGGCATGGCGACCTCCACTGATACAACTATTATTGCAAGTTGTTCTTCTCAGGAATTCAATAAAAGAAAAGGAAAAATATAAAACAAAGCAAACAAAGCACTCCGATTTACCAAAAGAAAGTGAAAAATAACATGGAACTGTCTCCCCGGCAACGGCGCCAAAAACTTGTTTGAGATTTGAAATATAATCGCAAGCGTACGGATCAGTGTAGCTACGGGTCGAACACAGGGAGAGCAGCCACTTTATTTTTTATTTCTTTTAATAATGCGAAAGTGAACTGATTAATGATTGTGATCCAATTCTAATTACTATCCTAAAAATAACGTCCTAACCATTCGTCATCTAAGAATTTAAAGACGCAAGCCACGCAATTATAAATAAATAAATAAATAACTGAAAATAAACAACCCATGCAATTAAAAATAATAATAATAAAGGAAAAAATAAAAGCTGAAATAAAAATAAAGTAAAAGAAAGGGGATAAAGCTAGAGAGAGACTCACAAGTAGGTTTCTCTACTTAGCCCGAGGGATGCATCATAATATGAGCTTCCCTACTTGACCAGAGAGTCACTCTTACAAGGGTTTCTCTACTTGGCTTTAGGGAAAGGGAGACAATTAAAATAAAATAATAAATTGATGGTTCTATGGCTAGGAGGGGCAAAGCCAACACATACACTAGCCATGAACCTTGGGGGAGAGGGATAGCAATAATGTAACAACTGAAAATAAAAATCCTAAATTAAGAAAGAAAGGGTAGTCAGAAGAGGGAATGAGAGGGGGGAGAGAAGACTACTGAAGGAGCCTACTTACTTGAATCAATGCTTGAACTTGAAAAAAAAAATTGCTCCACAGCTCGTGATCTTGTCACCTAGATCTAAGCCTAGAACTATAACTTAAAAAATTACAACTCAATTGCATAAATCATAAACATAAAAAGAACTGAATAAAAATAAAAGAGTGCTTGCAT
>NC_056565.1:29857915-29862915 GCF_013358625.1 Macadamia integrifolia | reverse complement strand
TTCAACCAAGCAAGTGAGTTCTCAAGCCTTGTACTCAAGAGTTCTCTAGTGCTATACAGGTTCATTCTTCTCAAACTCACTCTTGTGTTCACTTGTTCTCTTCCCTAGTCCCTTAAGGAGGGTGGTTAGGCTGACTTAGCGCTAGTGAAAGTGCTAAGTGCCGGTGCGGTTGCTTAGAAAGGTCTAAAGCATCGACAACGTGCTCTTGAATGGCCCAAGTGTGTGCCTACGCATGCCCCCAAGTGTTGGCTACGTGTTCCCACGTGTACACAGCAAATGGCCGCACAACACCCCAAGTGTTGACTACAAGTGCATAATGAATGGCCCAAGTGTTGCCTAGATGTGCCCATGCTGCCCACAACTGTTGCCCAAGTGTGCAACCAAGTGTGCCTGTGCATGCTCTCGAATGCCCCAAGTGTCGCCTTAAATGTGCCTATACGTGCCCGCAAGTGTTGAATAAGTGTGTCTAAGCGTGCACCCCAGTGTAGCCCAAGTGTCGCTTAATTGTGCTCTTGAATGCCGCAAGTGTGCACATATACGTGCCCATGACAATAACAACGCGTGCCCCCCTAAGGGTGCCTAAGTGCATATGAAGGCAGTGCACGAGGCGGCAGTACCGCACGCAGGGCCGCACAATGTGCGTGCATGGTGGCAGGCATGGCTGCACTACCGCGCGGAAGGCTGCTGGCATGGACGCAAAAGGCGTAGGCATCGCCGAGGGTAAGGTTGCACTAGTGCGCTAAGTCTGCTAGCGTCGAGGCAGGCTACCGCGCGCATGGATGCGAGCGTTGCTGCAATACCGCACACATGGTTGCACGCAACCTCGGGCACGGTTGGGGGTAAGGTTCCACTATCGCGCGCAGGGGTGCAGGCTACCGCGCGCACATGGCTGGGGGCAAAGGTTCACACCGCGCGTAAGGCAGCAGGCAACAATACACATTGCTGCTGGAAAGGCTGCTCAACCGCACAAAAGGTGGTAGGCCTGGGTGCACATGGCGGATGGCAATGGTGCGGGCAGCGCGCGCAGGGCTGTTGCACGTGCCGCACTTCCACGCACATGGCTGCGACCACGGCTGCACAAGCCTCGCACATGGTTTGGCGCGTGGCAACACATGCACAAGCCACGCACATGCACGGATGATTGCGCGCATGGCGCACATGACACGCAGATGGCTGCACAGTCGTGCCCAAGGTTGCGTTCCACGCCGCACATGCCGCGCTTCTGGCCGCACTAACTCGCGCAAGGTTGCTTGCATGGCCGCACATGCCGCGCCCCTTGCTGCCCTAGCGCTCGCAAGATTGCATGCATTGCTTCACACCGCCCCCTAGGTCGCATGCATGGCTGCATGTGCCACGCCCATCGCTTCGTCGTCGCTCGCTAGGTTTCGGGATTGGCCGGAAGAGCCACGCAAGAGGTTGCAGGCACGGCTGCACCACCGCGTGCAAGGTTGCATTGCGTGGTCCACATGCACCGCCCATGAGTGCACTACCGTGAGCAAGTTCACTGGCACGGCCTCCCATGCATCGATATTGGTGGCTTGCATGGCCGCATATGCCACGGGCTTTTCGGCACATGGCTCGCGTAAGGTTGCACGCATAGCCGCACCATCGATCCCAGGTCTAGTCTTCCATGCACATAGCCGCACGCACGTGGCTCACACATGGGTGCTTCCGTGGCCCCCATGATCCATGTAACAGAGGCTCATTTGCGGCCTTCGGCTGCACACGAGGCACCGACTGCTGCACACGCCAAGGCCATGCCCGCACAACGTAGTTTGGGTCTTTAAATCATGTTGTGCGAAACATCCCTTTGGGTTAGAAAAGCCATGCAATTGGCTATTTGGAACCCAAAGTACAATCATTTTCAATTAAACCCCGCATTTCCATTTTTTTGGGTATTTTTCGTAATGTTTCAATCATAAAATAATAAAAAATACCAAAATATGTTGGAATGGTCCAATATTTTTTCAGAACATTCTATCAACCTTTGGAAGACATCCGAAATTTAGTTTTCAGAAAAATACATTAAAATGGGTTTTTCATAGTTTTTTGAATTTAATATGTTTTTTAATATTAAAAAATTAATAAAAAAATAAATATTTATCCAAAGATGGCGATTTTGGTATAAAAATAATCTTTGGATTTTTCCTTAATTTCTTACCAAGTTTCATTTGATTTGGATATTTATAGCTCAAAAAATAGAACGGTATATTTTTGGGGGGTGGTCATGTCTCCTTCTGGAAATGGACAAAGAGAATAAGAGCTACCTTGAGGGAGGGGGGTGTCACTCCCAGGGTGGTTTTTGAGGGGCCGCACCGAGGGGCAGCAGACGATGAGGGGGCATGGTAGGCAATCCGAAAAGACCCATGGCATGGTAAAAGAAGTGAAATGGCACGTGGGTTTCGATGTGTTGGCCCTTGGTGTGCGCTGAGGCCTGCCACTGCGTGCGGCTAGACGTGCATGGCCGCCTTCCTTCCGTGCCATGTGCCCGCAGCTGCTGTAACTTGTGCCAGTGGCGGCAGAGCATGCTCTACGAAGGTGGACGTGCTTGCGAATGGCGAGCCCTTCTGTCATGCAACACCGCCCCCTTCTTCCGCATGGCCTTGCCCGCCATCGTGGGCTGCTGGGCGCACATGGACGGGTACCATACGCTGTCACGCCCCAACTTCTGGTGCCACATGTGCCCCTCGACGCATAGCATTTCCAAGGAAGGTGTGGTTTGTGAGAACATGTACATGGCGCGTCCGTCCCGACAGTCTTCCCCTCTGCCGCACACAGTTGCTTGCCAGTGTGTGTTGCTGGGCACGTAGGGCTACCTGCCTTGCGCTGCAGTGCCTCCACATCTTGCGCCGTATGTGTCAAACGCCGTATAGCATGACCAAGAGTGGCATCGCCTGTGCAAGACACATTCACGGTATGTTGGTTTCGAAGATTTTGCCCTTGGTGTGCGTTGCGCCTGCCACGGCGTGCTGCTTTGCCCTCGTGGTTGCCTAATATATGCCGCAATGCCACGACGGATGTTGCCTCCTGCGGTCGTAGCCGCAACGAAAGCCCAACAAAGGCTTGGCATGTATGTGAAAACAAGTACATGGCTCGTTTGTCCAGGTGGTCAGCCTATCTGCCGCACGCCAATGCCAGCAACCATGTGCTGCTGGGTGCCCTTCGCTCCCTACCTACCGCTACCATGCCCCCACTATTGCTGACACGTGTCCGTGGCTGCATAGCAGTTTCTAGAGAGGCATGGCATTTGAAAACAAGGAAATGGTCAATGCGTCCCGATGTTCAGCCCCTCTTCCGCACACCGTTGCCTGCCACCCTGGGCTGATTGGTGCGCAAGGGTTCCTACCTTGTGCTACCGTGCCCCCACAGCTACCGCCAGATGCACCCGCAGCCGCATGGCATGTCCGAGATAGGCTTGGCATGTGAAAATCACCATCAAGGCACGTTGGTTCTGATGATTGCCTTCGATGTGCGCTATGGCCTGCCATGGAGTGCTGTTGGGTGTGCATGGCTCCTTGCATATCTGCTGCCACATATACCAGTAGCCACACAGCATTTCCAAGAGTTGCATGGCATGTGAAGGACAGCAACATGGCATGAGGGTCAGGATAATTAGCCGCTTGTTTTGCACCTTGGCCGGCCAATGCTTGCTGGTGGGTTTGCATGGCTGCCTGCACACTGTAGTTACACCCTCATTGCAGCCTACTGCAACTTTTGCTAGTTTTGTACAGCATGCCCAAGGGAGTCATGGCATGTGAAAAACGTGCAAATGAAGCATTGGCCCCGTTGATTAATCCCTTCTAGGCACTGTGGTAGTTTGACGTGCTTTGCTTCCTTCCATGTGTAGTTGTGCTAGTGCCACTGTTTACGAGCGTGGTCGAAGTCACACATTTGCACCCTTCTTTGCTTTATGGCTTGTTGTCATATGTAGGTCATGGTGCAAGGGGTGGGGTGTTATCTACATTTGACGGAATCATTGGTCAAGTCAATGTGCACAATAAATATTTGGTTGGTCCCTCCCCCCCATCCCATTGTTTTTTGTTTTTTTAAATTGCACTATCGTGGGTTTGTTGCTTGCAAGGGTTTTTTCATGGTCGGTTTTGTGGCCTAAGCTATTTGGAGAAGTGCATTTCTAAGTCGGGCCTAGGTGTGGAGGTGCTTGCATGCCTTTTTGCCTCAAGTGTTGTAATACAAAAATGACGTGTGGGTCTCTGGAGAACATAGGTTGCAAGCTTGTAGGTGGTGGTAGATCATGATTCCCTCCCCCCTCCTTGCTTTTAAAAAAATCTCCATTCTCGTGGGTATGTTGCTTGCAAGAGTTTTGTCATGCTCGGTTTTGTGGCATTTTGGTATTGGGAGGAATGCATTTCTAAGTCGTGCCTAGGTGCGGAGGTGTTTGCGTCCTCATGCCGCAAGTGTTATAATGCGACATTAACGTGGGTCTCTGGAGAACATAGGTTTGCAAGCTTGTAGGTGGAGACAGATCACGAGTCCCTCCCCCTCCCCTGCCCCCACTTTTGTTTTTAAAAAGAAAATTACATTCTCGTGGGTTTGTTGCTTGCAAGAGTTTTTTCCCATGCTCGATTTTGTGGCCTTTATGGTATTTGGAGAAATACGTTTCTAAGTCGTGCCTGGGTGCGGAGGTATTTGCATGCCTCCTGCCGCAAGTGTTATGATGCGACATTAACGTGGGTCTCTGGAGAACATAGGTTTGCAAGGTTGCAGGTGGAGACAGATCACGAGTCCCTCCACTTTCCCCTCCCCCCCCCCACACTTTTGTTTTTAAAAAGAAAATTGCAAGCTTGTAGGCAGAGATAGATCTCAAGTCCCTCGACCCCTGTTGATTGTTGTGATTTTCGTGCTTAGCGGGGCTATTGATTTTTCTTCTACCAAATCCTTATTACGTTGTAGTAGGTTTGGCGGTGGATTGTGTCGGTAGTGGACGCAATGCGCGTGAGTGGCTATTGTTTTTCTTGCGTGCACCCATCCCATTGTTTTTT
>NC_056565.1:29842915-29847915 GCF_013358625.1 Macadamia integrifolia | reverse complement strand
TCATTCTTCTCAAACTCACTCTTATGTTCACTTCTTCTCTTCCCTAGTCCCTTAAGGAGGGTGGTTAGGCTGACTTAGCGCTAGTGGAAGTGCTAAGTGCCGGCGCGGTTGCTTAGAAAGGTCTAAAGCAGTGACAACGTGCTCTTAAATGGCCCAAGTGTGTGCCTACGCATGCCCCCAAGTGTTGACTACGTGTGCCCACGTGTACACAGTGAATGGTTGCACAACACCCCAAGTGTTGACTACGTGTGCCCACGTGTACACAGTGAATGGTTGCACAACACCCCAAGTGTTGACTACATGTGCACAATGAATGGCACAAGTGTTTTGTTGCCTAAGTGTGCCCATACATGCCCACAACTGTTGCCTAAGTGTCCACCCAAGTGTGCTTGTGCATGCTCTTGAATGCCTCAAGTGTCGCCTTAAATGTGCCTATACGTGGCCGCAAGTGTTGAATAAGTGTGTCTACGTGTGCACCCAAGTGTAGCCCAACTGTCGCCTAATTGTGCTCTTGAATACCGCAAGTGTGCACATATACGTGCCCATGACAATGCCTACGCGTGCCCCCCTACGGGTGCCTAAGTGCATACGATGGCAGTGCACAAGGCGGCAATACCGAACGTAGGGCCGCACAATGTGCGTGCATGGTGGCAGGCATGGTTGCACTACCGTGTGGAAGGTAGTTGGCATGGACGCACAAGGTGTAGGCATCGCTGCAGGCAAGGTTGCACTAGCACGCGCAAGGCTGCTGTCGTAGAGGCAGGCTACCACGCACATGGATGCGGGCGTGGCTACAATACCACACACGTGGTTACACGTAACCTCGGGCACGGTTGCAGGTAAGGCTCCACTATTGTGAGCAGGGGTGCAGGCCACCGCGCGCACATGGCTTTGGGCAAGGGTGCACACCACGCGTTAGGTGGCAGGCAACAACACACATTGCTGCGAGAAAGGTTGCTCAACCACACGCAAGGTGGTAGGCATGGTCGCACATGGCTGCGGGCAATGATACAGGTAGCGCGCGCTGGGTTGCTGCCCGTGCCGCACTTCCTCGCACATGGCTGCGACCAAGGATGCACAAGCCTCACACACGGTTTCGCGCGTGGCAGCATATGCCGCGTGAAAGTTTGTAGGCATGGCACACATGACAATCAGATGGCTGCACTGCCGCGCATAAGGTTACGTTCCACGCCTCACAGGCTGCTCGTTTGGCTGCACCAACGGGCACAAGGTTGCTAGCATGGCCGCACATGCCGTGCCCCTGGCTGCCCTACCACTCGCAAAGTTGCGTGCATTGCTTCACACCGCCCCCCAGGTCGCATGCATGGCCGCATGTGCCACGCCCATCAATGCCTCACCGCGCGCTGGGTTTCAGGATTTATCGGAAGTGCCATGCTTGAGGTTGCAGGCATGGATGCACCGCCGTGCACAAGGTTACGTTGCGAGGTCGAACATGCATCGCCCATGGCTGCACTACCGCGTGCAATTTCACTAGCATGGCCCCCCTTGTGTCAATCATGATGGCTGGCATGGCCGCACATGCCATGGGCATTTCAGCACATGGCGGGCGTAAGGTTGTACGCATTGCTGCACCTTCGTGCCCACGTCTGTAGTCCACCGTGCACATAGCCGCACGCACGTGGCTCACACATGGGTGCTACCGTGGTCCCCGTGGCCCATGCAACAGAGGCTCCTTTAAGAACTTCGGCTGCGCACGAGGCACCGACTGCTGCACACGCCAAGGCCATGCCCGCACAACATAGTTTGGGCCTTTAAATCATGTTGTGCAAAACATCCCTTTGGGTTAGAAAAGCCTTGCAATTGGCTAATTGGCTCCCAAAGTACAATCATTTTCACTTAAACCCCGCATTTCCATTTTTTTGGGTATTTTTCGTAATGTTTCAATCATAAAATATTAAAAAATATCAAAATATGTTGGAATGGTCCAATATTTTTTCAGAATATTCTATCAACCTTTGGAAGACATCCGAAATTTAGTTTTCAGAAAAATACATTAAAATGGATTTTTCATAGTTTTTTGAATTTAATATGTTTTTTTATATTAAAAAGTTAATAAAAAATAAATATTTATCCAAAAAAAATGATTTTTATATGAAAATATTATTTGGATTTTTCCTTAATTTCATACCAAGTTTCATTTGATTTGGATATTTGAAGCTCAAAAAATAGACCGGTATATTTTGGGGGGGGGTTATGTGTCCTTCTGGAAAGGGGCAAATAGCATAAGAGCTACCTTGAGGGAGGGGGGTGCCACTCCCCGGGTAGTTTTCAAGGGGCCGCACAGAGGGGCAGCAGACAATGAGTAGGCATGGTAGGCAAACCCAAAAGACCCATGGCATGGTAACAAAAAGTGAAATGGCACGTGGGTTTCGATGAGTTGACCCTTGGTGTGCGTCGAGGCCTGCCACTGCTTGCGGCTGGACGCGTGTGGCTAGTTGCCTACCTTCCATGCCATGTGCCCGCAGCTACTGTAACATGTGCCAGTCGCGGCACAGCATGCCCAACGAAGGTGGACGTGCCTGCAAATGGTCAGCCCTTCTGTCATGCAACGCCGCCCCCTTCTGCCCATAGCGTTGCCTGCCTTCGTGGGCTGCTGGGTGCACGTGGATGGCTACCATGCGCTACCATGCCCCCACTTCTGATGCCACATGTGCCCGTCGACGTACAACATTTCCTAGGAAGGTGTGGTTTGTGAAAACATGTAAATTGCACGTCCGTCCAGACAGTCATCCCCTCTGCTACACATAGTTGCTTGCCATTGTGTGCTGCGGGGCACGCATGGCTACCTGCCTAGCGCTGCAGTGCCTCTACATCTTCCGCCACATGCATCAGTCATCGTACACCTTGCCCAAGAGTGGCATCGCCTGTGCGAAACACCTTCACGGTATGTCGATTTCGTAGATTTTGCCCTTGGTGTGCATTGCGCCTGCCATGGCGTGCTGCTTTGCCCTCGTGGTTGCCTAATATATACCGCTATGCCTGGACAGCTGTTGCATCCTGCGCTCGTAGCTGCAAAGAAAGCCCAACAAAGGCTTGGTATGTATGTGAAAATAAGTACATGGCTCGTCTGTCCAGATGGTCAGCCCATCTACTGCACACCACTGCCTGCAACCGTGTGCTACTGGGTCCCCATGGCTCCCTACTTACCGCTGCCATACCCCCACAGTTGCTGACACATGTGTCCATAGCTGCACAGTAGTTTCTAGAGAGGTATGGCTTTTGAAAACAAGGAAATGGCCAATGCATCCCAATGTTCAACCCCTCTTCCGCACAGCGCTGCCTGCCACCCTGGGCTGTTGGGTGCGCAAGGGTTCATGCCTTGTGCTGCCGTGCCCCCACAGCTACTGCCAGATGCGCCCGTAGCCGCATGGTATGCCCAAGATAGGCTTGGCATGTGAAAATCACCATCAAGGCACGTTGGCTCCGATGATTGCCTTTGATGTGCGCTGTGGCCTGCCATGGAGTGCTGCTGGGTGTGCATGGGTCCCTACATATCTACTGCCACATACGCCGGTAGCCACAAATCATTCCCAAGAGTTGCATGGCATATGAAAAACAACAACATGGCATGATGGTCCGGATGATTAGCCCCTTGTTTTGAACCTTGGCTGGCCAATGTGTGCTGGTGGGTTTGCATGGCGGTTGCCTGCACACTGCAGTTACACCCTCATCGCAGCCTACTGCCACTTTTGCTAGTTTTGTACAGCATGCCCAAGGGAGTCATGGCATGTGAAAAATGTGGATTGACGTATTGACCCCGTTAATTAATCCCATCTAGGCACCTTGGCAGTTTGACGTGGTTTGCTTCCTGCCATGTGCAGTTGTGCTAGTGCCACTTTTTACGAGCATGGTCGTTGTCACGCATTTCCACCCCTCTCTGCTCTATGGCTTGTCGTCAGATGTAGGTCATGGTGCAAGGGGTGGGGTGTTGTCTACATTTGACGGAATCATTGGTCAAGTCAATATGCACAATAAATATTTGGTTGGTCCCTCCCCTCCATCCCATTGTTTTTTGATTTTTTAAATTGCACTATTGTGGGTTTGTTGCTTGCAAGGGTTTTTTCATGGCCTACGCTATTTGGAGAAGTGCATTTCTAACTTGTGCGTAGGTGTGGAGGTGCTTGCATGCCTTTTTGCGTCCAGTGTTATAATACGACATTAACGTGGGTCTCTAGAGAACATAGGTTGCAAGCTTGCAGGTGGTGGTAGATCATGAGTCCCTCCCCCCTCCTGGCTTTTTAAAAAAATCTCCTTTCTCATGGGTATGTTGCTTGCAAGAGTTTTGTCATGCTCGGTTTTGTGGCCTTTGGTATTTGGAGGAATGCATTTCTAAGTTGTGCCTAGGTGCGGAGGTGTTTGCATGCCTCATGCCGCAAGTGTTATAAAGCGACATTAACGTGGGTCTCTGGAGAACATAGGTTTGCGTGCTTGCAGATGGAGACAAATCACGAGTCCCTCCCCCTCCCCCGCCCCCACTTTTGTTTTTAAAAAGAAAATTGCATTCTCGTGGGTTTGTTGCTTGCAAGAGTTTTCTCATGCTCGGTTTTGTGGCCTTAATGGTATTTGGAGAAATGCATTTCTAAGTCGCGCCTGGGTGCGGAGGTATTTGCATGCCTCCTGCCACAGGTGTTATAATGCGACATTAACGTGGGTCTCTGGAGAACAAAGGTTTGCAAGCTTGCAGGGGGAGAGATCACGAGTCCCTCCCCTTCCCCCCCCCCCACACACTTTTGTTTCTAAAAGGAAAATTGCATTCTTGTGGGTTTGTTGCTTGCAAGAGTTTTCTCATGCTCGGTTTTGTGGCCTTGTGGTATTTGGAGAAATACGTTTCTAAGTCGTGCCTAGGGGTGGAGGTGTTTGTATGCCACCTGTCGGAAGTGTTATAATATAGCATTAATGTGGGTCTCTGATGAACATA
This sequence comes from Macadamia integrifolia, assembly GCF_013358625.1. NCBI lineage: Eukaryota > Viridiplantae > Streptophyta > Magnoliopsida > Proteales > Proteaceae > Macadamia > Macadamia integrifolia. The sequence goes on along the minus strand of NC_056565.1, from coordinate 29,842,976 downwards.
GGTTGCAAGCTTGCAAGTGGAGACAAATCATATGTCCCTTCCCCCCTTCCCTTGTTCATTT
>NC_056565.1:29825415-29830415 GCF_013358625.1 Macadamia integrifolia | reverse complement strand
CCTAAGGCTATCAACTCCAAAGAATGCCCTATACGTAATGTTGCTCGAGGGGTCGAGACGAACCTTGGGACTAAAGGAGTTCTCCAACACCATCCAGGGGCTAGGTGCTTACTTACCCTTGGATGGGAGGGCAAGACAAGGAGAATTTGGGAGCAAGCCATCCATGCCAAGAAAGAGGAAGATGCAAACAAGAGACGGAGACAACCAGACGACGTTGTAAGAGGCTCAAGTTATGTGACTACAACAAGAACCCCAATAAGCGTTACTCCTTGCCAGAGGGAGGCTAATTTGGATGTTGATCCAATCATCCAGAGACACAAACTATCTCCTTACGTGGAGTATTTAGTCAAGTGGAAGGGGTGACCAGGGAGCGAGACGAGGTGGGAGACAACTGGCATGCTGAGACGACTCGTGAATAAAAGTACCACAAGGAGGTCACGATGAGGGCGTCGCTGATTTTGGTGGGGAGAGTGTCACGACCTACCCAACATAGGCCCACGGGCCTAGCTCACCAAGCCCATGGACTTAGGCCATTGGGCTAAGTAAGGTCCAAGTTCTAGTGTTTTCTACAAAGGTGTAGTAACAATAGACATCTTATTGTAGATATTTGTAGAAGATATTCACAGGAGATATTCTGGGAAAGATTTCTAGAGCTCCGCTAAGGAGGTGGGAAGCTTCTAGTTTCCTCCCCAACCGTTGGATGGAGGACATTTGTAAATATCTTACCCATCCATTATAACTTGGGGTAGGTGTTGGCTCATTTGGCGAAGGCACTCACCAAGGAACATCCAAGAGTGTTCAACCAAGCAAGTGAGTTCTCAAGCCTTGTACTCAAGAGTTCTCTAGTGCTATACAAGTTTATTCTTCTCAAACTCACTCTTGTGTTCACTTCTTCTCTTCCCTAGTCCCTTAAGGAGGGTGGTTAGGCTGACTTAGCGCTAGTGGAAGTGCAAAGTGCCAGCGCGGTCGCTTAGAAAGGTCTAAAGCAGTGACAACGTGCTCTTGAATGGCCAAAGTGTGTGCCTACGCGTGCCCCCAAGTGTTGACTACGTGTGCCCACGTGTACACAGTGAATGGCCGCATAACACCCCAAGTGTTGACTACATGTGCACAATGAATGACCCAAGTGTTGCCTAACTGTGCCCATGATTGCCCACAACTGTTGCCTAAGTGTGCACCCAAGTGTGCCTATGCATGCTCTTGAATGCCCCAAGTGTCGCCTTAAATGTGCTTATACGTGCCCGCAAGTGTTGAATAAGTGTGTCTATGCGTGCACCCAAGTGTAGCCCAAGTGTCACCTAATTGTGCTCTTGATTGCCGCAAGTGTGCACATATACGTGCCCATGACAATGCCTACACGTGCCCCCCTAAGGGTGCCTAAGTGCATATGAAGGCAGTGCATAAGGCGGCAGTGCCACACGCAGGGCCGCACAATGTGCGTGCAAGGTGGCAGGCATGGCTACACTACCACGCGGAAGGCAGCTAGCATGGACGCACAAGGTGTAGGCATCGCTGCAGGCAAGGTTGCACTAGCACATGCAAGGCTGCTGGAGTCGAGGCAGGCTGCCTCGCACATGGCTGTGGGCGTGGCTGTAATACCGCACACATGGTTGCACGCAACCTTGGGCACGGTTGAGGGTAAGGCTCCACTATCGCGAGCTGGGGTGCAAGCCACCGCGCGCACATGGCTGGGGCTAGGGTGCACACCACGCGTAAGGTGGCAGGCAACAACGCACATTGCTGTGGGAAAGGGTGCTCAACGGCATGCAAGGTGGTAGGCACGGCCGCACATGGCTGCGGGCAATGGTGCAGGCAGCGCGCGTTGGGCAGCTGCCCGTGCCGCACTTCCACGTACATGGCTGCGACCACGGCTGCACAACCCCGCACATGGTTTTGCGTGTGGCTGCACATGCCGCGCGAAAGTTTACAGGCATGGCGCACATGACAAGCAGATGGCTGCACAGCCGTGCCCAAGGTTACGTTCCATACAACACATGTCGCGCGTTTGGCTGCACTAACGGGCGCAAGGTTGCTGGCATGGCCATACATGTCGTGCCCCTAGCTGCCCTACCACTCGCAAGGTTGCGTACGTAACTTCACACCGCCCCCCAGGTTGCATGTATGGCTACATGTGCCACGCCCATCGCTGCCTCGTCGCGCACTTGGTTTCGGGATTTACCGGAAGTGCAACGCACGAGGTTACAGGCACGGCTGCACCGTCGCGTGCAAGGTTGCATTGCGTGGTCAAAGATGCATTGCCCATGGCTGCACTATCGCGTGCAAATTCTCTGACATGGCCTCCCATGTGTTGATCATGATGGCTGGCATGGCCGCACATGGCACGGGCATTTCAGCACATGGCACGCGCAAGGTTGCATGCATTGCTGCATCTTCGTGCCCACGTCTGTAGTCCACCATGCACATAGCCGCACGCACGTGGCTCACAGATGGGTGCTGCCGTGGTCCCCATGGCCCAAGCAATAGAGGCTCCTTTACGGCCTTCGGCTGCACACGCCAAGGCCATGCACGAACAACATAGTTTGGGTCTTTAAATCATGTTTTGTAAAACATCCCTTTGGGTTAGAAAAGCCTTGAAATTGGCTATTTGGCACCCAAAGTACAATCATTTTCACTTAGACCCCGCATTTCCATTTTTTTGGGTATTTTTCATAATGTTTCAATCATAAAATATTAAAAAATATCAAAATATGTTGGAATGGTCCAATATTTTTTCATAACATTCTATCAATCTTTGGAAGACATCCAAATTTTAGTTTTTAGAAAAATACATTAAAATGGATTTTTCATAGTTTTTTGAATTTAATATATTTTTTAATATTAAAAAATTAATAAAAAATAAATATTTATCCGAAAACTATGATTTTTATATGAAAATAATCTTTGGATTTTTCCTTAATTTCATACCAAGTTTCATTTGATTTGGATATTTGAAGCTCAAAAAATAGACCGGTACATTTTTTGAGGGGTCCATGTCTCCTTCTGGAAAGGGGCAAAGAGCATAAGAGCTACCTTGAGGGAGGGGGGTGCCACATGGGGCCGCATAGAGAGGCAGCAGAAAATGAGAGGGCATGGTAGGCAAACCCAAAAGGCCCAAGGCATGGTAAAAAAAGTGAAATGGCACGTGGGTTTCGATGAGTTGGCCCTTGGTGTGCGCCGAGGCCTGCCACTGCGTGCGGCTGGACGCGCATGGCTGCTTGCCTTCCATGCCATGTGGCCGCAACTATTGTAATGTGTGCCAGACGCGACACAGCATGCCCAACGAAGGTGGACATGCTTGCGAATGGTCAGCCTTTCTGTCATACAACGCCGCCCCCTTTCGTCGCACAGCGTTGCCTACCTTCGTGGGCTGCTGGGCACACATGGATGGCTACCATGGGCTGCCATGCCCCCACTTCTGATGCCACATGTGCCTGTCGACGCACAGCATTTCCAAGGAAGGTGTGGTTTGTGAAAACATATACATGGCGCATCCGTCCCGACAGTCATCCCCTCTGCCGCCCACAGTTGCTTACCATTATGTGCTACTGGGCGCGCATGGCTGCCTGCCTTGCGCTGCAGTGCTTCTACAGCTTCCGCCACATGCGTCAGTCGCCGTACAGCATGCCCAAGAGTGGCATCCATGCCTCGACAGTTGTTTCCCTCGTGGTGCTGCTTTGCCCTCGTGGTTGCTTAATAAATACCATTATGCCTCGACAGCTATTGCATCCTGTGCTCGTAGCTACAAAGAAAGCCCAACAAAGGCTTGGCATGTATGTGAAAACAAGTACATGGCTCGTCTATCTGGATGGTTAGCCCCTTTGCTGCACAGCACTGCCTGCAACCGTGTGCTGCTGGGTCCCCATGGCTCCCTACCTATCACTGCCATGCCCCCACAGTTGCTGACACAAGTGTCCGTAGCAGCACAGCAGTTTCCAGAGAGGCATGGCTTTTGAAAACAAGGAAATGGCCAATGCATCCCGATGTTTAGCCCCTCTTCTGCACACCACTGCCTGTCACCTTGGCCTGTTGGGTGCACAAGGGTTCATGCCTTGTGCTGTCGTGCCCCCACAGCTACTGCCAGATGTGCCCGCAGCCGCATGGCATGCCCAAGGTAGGCTTGGCATGTGAAAATCACCATCAAGGCACGTTGGTTCTGATGATTGCCTTTGATGTGCGCTGTGGCCTGCCATGGAGTGCTGCTAGGTGTGCATGGCTCCCTGCATAGCTGCTGCCACATACGCCGGTAGCCACACAACATTCCCAAGAGTTGTATGGCATGTGAAGGATAGCAACATGGCCTGATGGTCCGGATGATTAGCCCCTTGTTTTGCACCTTGGCTGGCCAATGCATGCGGGTGGGTTTGCATGGCTGCCTGCACACTGTAGTTACACCTCATCGCAGCCTACTGCCACTTTTGCTAGTTTTGTACAGCATGCCCAAGGGAGTCATGGAATGTGAAAAACGTGGATTGACGCGTTGGCCCCATTGATTAATCCCATCTAGGCACTATGGTAGTTTAACGTGCTTTGCTTCTTGCCATGTGCAGTTGTGCTAGTGCCACTTTTTACGAGCATGGTCGTAGTCACGCATTTCCACCCCTCTTTGCTCTATGGCTTGTCGTCATATGTAGGTCATGGTGCAAGGGGTGGGGTATTGTCTACATTAGACGGAATCATTGGTCAAGTCAATGTGCACAATAAATATTTTGTTGGTCCCTCCCCTCCATCCCATTGTTTTTTGATTTTTTAAATTGCACTATCGTGGGTTTGTTGCTTGCAAGGGTTTTTTCATGGTCGGTTTTGTGGCCTATGCTATTTGGAGAAGTGCATTTCTAAGTCGTGCCTAGGTGTGGAGGTGCTTGCATGCCTTTTTGCGTCCAGTGTTATAATACGACATTAACGTGGGTCTCTGGAGAACATTGGTTGCAAGCTTACAGGTGGTGGTAGATCATGAGTCCCTCCCCGCTCCTTGCTTTTCAAAAAATTCTCCATTCTCGTGG
>NC_056565.1:29807915-29812915 GCF_013358625.1 Macadamia integrifolia | reverse complement strand
AAGGGCACGGTTGACTTGTCGATAGTGCCCATGGATGATTTTCAAGTGGTGCTTGGCATGGATTTCTTACGAAGGGTTAAGGCCATACCCATGCCATTTATCAGCACGGTTTGCATTATAGAAGAAGGAGCTCCATGCATGGTCCCAACTGTACAAGGGACCAAGGACGGCCCAAAACTTCTTTCGGCTATACAGCTCAAGAAAGGAGTTAAGAAAGGGGAGACAACATACTTGGAAGCACTCTTAGAGCCTAAGGAAGACGGTCCAACTAAGGTGCTACCCAAGCCAATCAAGAAGGTCCTTTAAGAGTTCAAGGATGTGATGCTAAGCAAGTTGCCCAAGAGGCTTCCACCTAGGAGGGAGGTGGATCATGCCATTGAGTTGGAGCCAAGCGCCAAGCCACTAGCAATGGCACCATATAGAATGTCACTGCTAGAGTTGGAGGAGCTAAGGAAGCAACTCAAGGAATTATTGGATACGGGATTCATTCACCCTTCTAAAGCTCCCTATGGTGCCCCGGTTCTTTTTCAACTGAAGCATGATGGATCGCTTCGACTATGCATCGACTATAGGACATTGAACAAGGTAACAATCAAGAATAAGTATCCCATTCCTTTGATAGTAGATCTATTTGATAGACTTGGTGGGGCAAGGTACTTCACCAAGTTAGACTTACGATCGGGGTACTACCAAGTCCGCATTGCGGAAGGTGATGAGGCAAAGACAACATGTGTGACACGATATGGCTCATACGAGTTCTTGGTGATGCCGTTTCGGACTCACGAATGCCTTGGCTACATTTTGCACCCTTATGAACAAGATCTTCCACCCCTACCTCGATAAGTTCATGGTGGTGTACTTGGACGACATCGTTGTCTATAGCAACGCATTGGAGGAGCACGTTCAGCACTTGAAGATCATATTCAAGGAATTAAGGGACAATCAACTCTATGTTAAGAAAGAGAAATGTGCATTTGCACAAGAGGAAGTGATGTTCCTTGGTCACAAGGTTAGAGGCGGAACCCTACAAATGGACGAGAGCAAGGTGCGGGCTATCCAAGAATGGGAGGCACCAACTAAAGTGACTGAGCTAAGGTCTTTCCTTGGCTTAGTTAACTATTATCGACGGTTCATTCAAGGTTACTCAAGAAGGGCAGCTCCATGTATAGACTTACTAAAGAAGAACCGACCATGGTTATGGTCGGCCGCATGCAAAGAGGCCTTTGAGGACTTAAAGAAGGCTGTCATGGGGGAACCGGTGCTTACCCTACCCGACTATGGCAAGCCATTTGAGGTGCACACAGATGCATCTGACTTTGCTATCGGTGGGGTGTTGATGCAAGAAAGGCACACCATTGCCTATGAGAGCCGTAAGTTGAATGAGATAGAGCGGCGCTACACAGTCCATGAGAAGGAGATGACCGCGGTGGTGCATTGCCTAAGTACGTGGCGACACTACCTACTTGGGTCACGGTTTGTGGTGAAGACGGACAATGTTGCCACTAGTTACTTTCAAACCCAAAAGAAGTTAAGTCCTAAGCAAGCTAGATGGCAAGACTTCTTGGCAGAGTTCAACTTCGTCTTTGAATACAAGCCAGGTAAGGCTAACGAGGTGGCTGATGCACTTAGTAGAAAGGCAGAGTTGGATTCTCTTAGCCAACTGGAAGGGGAACTTCTAGAGTTGATCAAGGGGGGCCTCCAACATGATCCTGTGGCTAAGAGCTTACTCGCCCTTACACGGGAGGGCAAGACATGAAGATTTTGGGAGCAAAATGGCTTGCTCTATGCTAAGAAGAGGAGACTCTACGTACCTAAGTGGAGTAACCTACGGAGGAACCTCATTTGTGAATGCCACGACACTAAATGGGTTGGCCACCCAGGATAAAGGTGCACGCGGGCATTGCTAGAAGCAGCCTACTATTGCCCTCAGATGCGGGATGACATAGAGGCCTATGTGAGAACTTGTCTTATATGACAACAAGATAAGGTAGAGCAGCAACCACCCAGGGGACTACTGGAGCCACTTCCTATACCAGAAAGACCATGGGAGAGTGTCTCTATGAACTTCATTAGTGCCCTACCCAAGTCAGAAGGGTATGGATCAATAATGGTGGTGGTTGACAGATTTTCCAAATCTGTCATATTCGTGGTGGCACCAAGGGATTGTACGGTGGAAGAAGTGGCAAGGCTATTTCTAAAGCACGTCATCAAACATTGGGGTGTGCCACAATCCATAATAAGTGATCGAGACCCTCGCTTCACGGGGAGGTTCTGGACGGAGCTATTCAAGTTGTTGGGATCGTCACTACACTTCTCAACAAGCTTCCATCCCCAGACCGATGGGCAAACAGAGCTCATTAATAGCTTGTTGGAGCTCTACTTGAGGCACTTCGTGAGTGCTAACCAACATAACTGGGCCAAGTTGCTTGATGTGGCTCAGTTCTCTTACAACCTCCAACGAAGTGAGGCCACGAACCAAAGTCCATTTGAGATTGCCATGGGACAACAACCCTTAACGCCAAACACGGTGATGACCGGCTACATGGGGAAGAGCCCTTCAGCATTTAAGGTTGCCAAGGAGTGGCAAGCAAGGCTAGATGTGGCTAAGTCATACTTAGACAAGGCCACTAAGAAGATGAAGAAATGGGCTGACAAAGGGAGGCGACCAGAAAATTTCAAGGTCGGGGACTTGGTACTTGTGAAGCTTCTACCCCAACAATTCAAGACCCTAAGGTAGGTACATAAGGGGCTGGTACGTCAGTATGAAGGCCCGTTTGAGATCACCAAGAAGGTGGGCAAAGTATCCTATGAGGTGAGCCTACCTCCTAAGCTCAAGATCCATCCAGTCTTCCATGCAAGCCTATTGAAGCCATACCATGGAGACAAGGAAGACCCAAGTCATGGAACCTCAACAAGAGCACCAATGGCTATCACCACCTCCTACGACAAGGAGGCAGAATACCTGATCACTGACCGAGTCATCCGAAGGCGAGGCGTACCTCCTAGTAGGGAGTACTTAGTCAAGTGGAAGGGGGTACCAAAGAGCGAGGCAAGTTGGGAACCCGCCGACTCTTTATGGCAGTTCCAAGATCACATACAAAGATTCCACGAAGAAGATGCGACGAGGACATCGCCGACTTAGGTGGGGGAGAGTGTCACGACCTGCCCAACATAGGCCCACGGGCCTAGCCCACCAAGCCCATGGACTTAGGCCAATGAGCTAAGTAAGGTCCAAGTTCTAGAATTTTCTATAAAGGTGTAGAACTCTAGATATTTTATTATAGATATATATATAGAAGATATTTATAGGAGATATTTTGGGAGAGATTTCTAGAATTCTCCACTAAGGAGGTGGGAAGCTTCTAGTTTCCTCCCCAACCATTGGATGGAGGACATTTGTAAATATCTTAACCATCCATTGTAACTTGGGGTGCCTATAAATAGGTGTTGCCTCATTTGGCAAAGGCACTCACCAAGGACCAACCAAGAGTGTTCAACTAAGGAAGTGAGTTCTCAAGCCATGTACTCAAGAGTTCTCTAGTGCAATACAAGTTTATTCTTCTTAAACTCACTCTTGTGTTCACTTCTTCTCTTCCCAAATCCCTTAAGGAGGGTGGTTAGGCTGACTTAGTGCTAGTGGGAGTGCTAAGTGCCGGCGCGGTTGCTTAGAAAGGTCTAAGGCCGTGACACTATGCCATGGATACATTAGTATGGGATAACATTATAGGATTTTGGTCCTATTACGTTGGCCTTCGGGATCAGAGTAATAATTAATAGGGACAGTCGGGGGCATTTATATTTCATAGTCAGAGGTGAAATTCTTGGATTTATGAAAGACGAACCACTGCGAAAGCATTTGCCAAGGATGTTTTCATTAATCAAGAACGAAATTTGGGGCCTCGAAGACGATCAGATACCATCCTAGTCTCAACCATAAACAATGCCAACCAGGGATCGACGGATGTTGCTTTCAGGACTCCGCCGGTACCTTATGAGAAATCAAAGTTTTTGGGTTCCAGGTGGAGCATGGTCGCAAGGCTGAATCTTAAAGGAATTGACGGAAGGGCACCACCAGGAGTGGAGCCTGCGGCATAATTTGACACAACATGGGAAAACTTACAAGGTCCAGACATAGTAAGGATTGATAAACTGAGAGCTCTTTCTTGATTCTATGGTTGGTGGTGCATGGCTGTTCTTAGTTGGTGGAGCGATTTGTCTAGTTAATTCCGTTAATGAATGAGACCTCAGCCTGCTAACTAGCTATGTGGAGGTGACCCTCCACGGCCAGCTTTTTAGAGGGACTATGGCCATTTAGGCTACGGAAGTTTGAGGCAATAACAGATCTGTGATGCCCTTAAATGTTCTGGGCCGCACGTGCGCTACATTGATGTACTCAACGAGTCAATAGCCTTGGCCAACGAGCCTGGGTAATCTTTGAAAATTTCATCATGATGGGGATAGATCATTGCAATTGATGGTCTTCAACGAGGAATTCCTAGTAAGCACGAGTCATCAGCTCACATTGACTACGTCCCTGCCCTTTGTACACACCGCCCATCACTCCTACTGATTGAATGGTCCGGTGAAGTGTTTGGATCGCGGTGACGTGGGTGGTTCACCGCCATCGACGTCGTGAGAAGTCCACTGAACCTTATCATTTAGAGGAAGGATAAGTCGTAACAAGGTTTTCGTAGGTGAACCTGCGGAAGGACCATTGTCGATACCTGCCCAGCGAGACCCGTGAACATGTTGCGTTGCGCGATTAAGGTAGGGCGTGGGAGTGTGAGCTCCTTCCTTCCCGACCCTTGTAAAAGGTCAGCCTGCGAACCTTCATAGCATTCGACCCAAACACAACCACCGGCGTAGTCGGCGCCAAGGAACTAGCAACGGAAAGGACATGACATCATTGCGCCTTGGGTGTGGTGTGGTCATCCTAGATCCGAATCTTTATCTTAACGACTTTCGGCAACGGATATCTCGGCTCTTGCATCGATGAAGAA
>NC_056565.1:29795415-29802915 GCF_013358625.1 Macadamia integrifolia | reverse complement strand
GAGGAAAGCTCTTAGTGCCCTATTGGAGGAAGAGCCACCTTGCATGGGGTCCCCAATGTAGCGTGGTGCCACCAGGACTGAGATAGGGGTCAAGGCCCTTAACTCTCAAAAGGGGTTGATGTGTGCAAAAGTGTGCATCAATGGGAAGCCCACATAGGCGAAGGTAGATATAGGAGCCACACACAACCTTGCCTTGACGGAGGAGGCAAAGGAACTTAGGCTAAGGGCGTCCTAAGGCTATCAACTCCAAAGAATGCCCCATATGTAATGTTGCTCGAGGGGTCGAGATGAACCTTGGGACTAAAGGAGTCCTCCAACACCATCCAGGGGCTAGGTGCTTACCTGCCCTTGGACGGGAGGGCAAGACAAGAAGAATTTGGGAGCAAGCCATCCATGCCAAGAAAGAGGAAGAAGCAAACGAGAGAATGGAGACAACCAGACGATGTTGTAGGAGGCTCAAGTTATGTGACTACAACAAGGACCCCAATAGGCGTTACTCCTTGCCAGAGGGAGGCTAATTTAGATGTTGATCCAATCATTCAGAGACACAAATTATCTCCTTACGTGGAGTATTTAGTCAAGTGGAAGGGGCAACCAGAGAGCGAGACGTGGTGGGAGACAACTGGCATGCTAAGACGACTCGTGAATAAAAATACCACAAGGAGGTCGTGACGAGGGCGTCGCAGATTTAAGTGGGGGAGAGTGTCACGACCTGCCTAACATAGGTCCACGGGCCTAGCTCACCAAGCCCATGGACTTAGGCCGTTGGGCTATGTAAGGTCCAAGTTCTAGAGTTTTCTACAAAGGTGTAGTAACAATAGATATTTTATTGCAGATATTTGTAGAATATATTCACAGGATATATTCTCGGAGAGATTTCTAGAGCCCCGCTAAGGAGGTGGGAAGCTTTTAGTTTCCTCCCCAACCGTGGGATGGAGGACAATTGTAAATATCTTAGCCATCCATTGTAACTTGGGGTAGGTGTTGCCTCATTTGGCAAAGGCACTCACCAAGGACCAACCAAGAGTGTTCAACCAAGCAAGTGAGTTCTCAAGCCTTGTACTCAAGAGTTCTCTAGTGCTATATAAGTTCATTCTTCTCAAACTCACTCTTGTGTTCACTTCTTCTCTTCCCTAGTCCCTTAAGGAGGGTGGTTAGGCTAACATAGCGCTAGTGGAAGTGCTAAGTGCAGACGTGGTTGCTTAGAAAGGTCTAAATCAGTGACAACGTGCTCGTGAGTGGCCCAAGTGTGTGCCTATGCGTGCCCCCAAGTGTTGACTACATGTGCCCACATGTACACAGTGAATGGCTGCACAACACTCCAAGTGTTGACTACATGTGCACAATGAATGGCCCAAGTGTTGCCTAACTTTGCCCATGCATGCCCACAAGTGTTGCCTAAGTGTGCACCCAAGTGTGCCTGTGCATGCTCTTGAATGCCCCAAGTGTCGCCTTAAATGTGGCTATGGGTGCCCGCAAGCGTTAAATAAGTGTGTCTACGCGTGCACCCAAGTGTAGCCCAAGTGTCACCTAATTGTGCTCTTGAATGCCGCAAGTGTGCACATATACGTGCCCATGACAATGCCTACGCGTGCCCCCCTAAGGTTGCCTAAGTGCATATGAAGGCAGTGCACAAGGCGGTAGTACCGCAAGCAGGGCCGCACAATGTGCATGCAAGGTGGCAGGCATGGCTGCACTATCGCGCGGAAGGCAGCTGGCATGGACGCATAAGGTGTAGGCATCGGCAAGGTTGCCCTAGCGCGCGCAAGGCTACTAGCATCGAGGCAGGCTGCCGCGCACATGGCTGCGAGCGTGGCTACAATACTACACACATGGTTGCACGCAACCTCGGGCATAGTTGCGGGTAAGGCTCCACTATCGCGAGCTGGGGTGCAGGCCACAGCGCGCACATGGCTGGGGCAAGGGTGCAAACCACGCATAAGGTGGCAGGCAACAATGCACATTGCTGCAGGAAAGGGTGCTCAACCTCACGCAAGGTGGTAGGCAAGACTACACATGGCTGCGGGCAATGCTGTAGGCAGCGCACGCTGGGCTGTGGCCCATGCCGCACTTCTGCTCACATGGCTACAACCACGGCTGCATAAGCCTCGCACGCGATTTCGGCGTTGCCGCACATGCCACGTGAAAGTTTACAGGCATGGCGCACATGACAAGCAGATGGCTGCATAGCCGCACCCAAGGTTATGTTCCACACCGCACATGCCACGCATTTGGCTGCACTAACGGGCGTAAGGTTACTGGCATGGCCGCATATGCCGCACCCCTGGCTGCCCTACTACTCGCAAGGTTGCGTGCGTTGCTTCACACCACCCCCCAGGTCGCATGCATGGCTGCATGTGCCACGCCCATTGCTGCCTCGCCACGTGCTTGGTTTTGAGATTTGTCGAAAGTGCCACGCATGAGGTTGCAGGGACGGCTGCACCGCCGTGCGCAAGGTTGCATTGCGTGGTCGAATATGCATCGCCCATGGCTGCACTACACCGCGCAAATTCGCTGGCATGGCCTCCCATGTGTCGATCATGATGGCTAGCATGGCCACACATGCCACGAGCATTTCAGCACATGGCGCGCGCAAGGTTGCACGCATTGCTGCACCTTTGAGCCCACATCTGCAGTCCGCCGTGCACTTAGCCACACGCACGTGCCTCACACATGGGTGCTGCTGTGGTCCCCATGGGCCATGCAACAGAGGCTCCTTTGCGGCCTTCGGCTACACACGAGGCACCGACTGCTGCACACGCCAAGGCCATGCCCACACAACATAGTTTGGGTCTTTAAATCATGTTGTGCAAAACATCCCTTTGGGTTAGAAAAGCCTTGCAATTGGCTATTTGGCACCCAAAGTACAATCATTTTCACTTAAACCCCGCATTTCCATTTTTTTGGGTATTTTTTGGAATATTTCAATCATAAAATATTAAAAAATATCAAAATATGTTGGAATGGTCCAATATTTTTTCAGAACATTCTATCAACCTGTAGACATCGAATTTTGTCACCCCCCGGCAATGATGACAATATGAAGGATTACATGTTGGATATTTTAGACTTGGAGAATTTTCAAACTTAGAGTAGAAAATGACCATATTTTCCTGTAAAATTTCAAGAGAAAATGTTTTCAAAAATTAGAATTTGATGTTGTGGATTATTGTTGTTTGTCCCCTCAAGTCGGACATTACACTTTGATGCGAGAACTATGCGAATCGACGCTCGATTCTCTCTTTCATTATATGATCCGGTCCCTATTTTATGTATATTTTCATAAAGGTTTTCGATCAAGACTACAATCGTATCTCACATCATTGGATAGTGCTCGGACTGAGCTTTCTAACGACATATTACACTTTGAATTCCGACAAACGATTTGAAAGATATGACCCCCAAAAGTTGACTCCAAAGTTCGGTATCAGATTCCATTCTGAGCAACCAGGGAGTGCCACATGGCGCCCAATCCCCTTTGTCCAAAAGCAAGCTTTTTTGAATAATTCTCTCTAGATTTTTAGTCCCACATCGGAAATATGAGAGAATTGTCCCAAGTCCCAAGGCTATAAGAATAGCCCTTCCTCTCTTCCAAAAAGGGGGGGGATTGGAGAGAAGGAATATGGTTTTTGCTAATTCCCTTTCTCTAAATAAAGAATCTCTCAAAGTATAAAAATTTAAATGTGTAATCCTTCCTTGAGCCAGGAGACTTAGTCCGATTCGGTTCGGTTTGGTTTTGGCCTTGAAGCACAAGGGTTATCTCCCCTTGTTTCTTGATTAAAGCCAGTTTAAGGTATTTATTTATTTATTTCTTTCAATAGCGATTTAGAATTAGTTTAATTAATAGATTAGTTTCTAATTTCTTAATAATTGATTTATTTAGATTAATTATGTTTAATTAGTTTCAGTTTGGTTCAATACGGTTTATTAGATGTAAATTGATTTATTCTGGTCCAATTAAAGATATTCAAGTTTAATTGATTCTTTTAGATTAGTTAGGTTTAATTGTTTTTTTTTTTTTAACATGTTTACCTTTGATTTGGTTTAGTTTTTTTTTAAATTACTTTTTTTGTTCTTTTAATCTAGGCCCTTAGATTAGGATCTCAAGCCCTAATTTTTCCCCCCATCTTTTCTTCCTTTATTTCTTCTTTTCCCTATAGCAAAAAATCAACCGAACCTGTGCCTCCTTCTTCTTTTCTTCTTTTCTTCTTCTTCTTCTCTTCTTCTCTTTTTCTTCCTAACCAAACCTAACCGAACTCAACTTCTCCTTCTTCTCTTCTTCTCTTCCTCTCTTTTCCTTCCCTGCTGCTGCAACCCCTAACCGGCAGCCACCGAACCCGCTTCTCCTCCTTCTCTTTTTCTTCTTCTTCTTCTCTTTTTCTCTTTTCCTTCCCTGCTGCTGCAACCCCTAACCCACATCTCCTCCTTCTATTTTTCTTCTTAATAATCATCGGGATCGTCAACTTTGAGCCCTACTTTTGGATTAACTTCTGGTTCTGCTTCTTCGGGTTCCACTGCTCCTTTGGGATTTGGATTTCCTTCGAGTGTTGCATCTGGAGCGAGTACCAGTTCACCTCTGTTTGGTGTCGCTTCGTCGTCGTCACCGTTCGGAGCTTCTTCAACTTCAGGTTCTACAGCGACTGTTGGCCCAGCCAGTTCTGCATCTGGACCAAGTACGGGTTCGCCGTTCAGATTTTCTTTTACTTCAGGTTCTGCTGCAACTGCTACAGCTTCTACTGCTCCTTCTGCTTCGATGTTTGGGGTTTCTTCAACTTCATTTTCTACAGGTAATTCTACTCCGGCATTTTCTTCCTCTTTGCTTGGAGTTCCTTTACCAGCTTCCTCGTCTGCGGCTGCAACAAGCGTCTCTTCTTTTCCCAAACTGTATTCTTCCAACTCTAGTTTGTCTTCACCATTTTCGGCCTCTCCACTCCCGTCTCCTTCCTCTTCTATTCCTCCACCGAACCTACAGCCGCACCTTTCTCCTCCTTTCTTCTTCATTTTCTTCTTCTTCTCCTTCTTCTTTTTCTCTTCTTCTTCCCTGCTTAGCAACCAGCCCTGCATGTCCACAAGCTGAGAGTGCACTAAGGAATGTAACATAATTGGGTTTAATTTCATAATCCATTTGCATTTTTTTGAAGAGCTCAAGTGCTTATCTAAGATTTCCATTCTTCCCATACCCATCAATCATGGAAGTCCATGAAAAGCCGTTCTTTTTTGGCATATAGTTGAAAATTCTCTGTGCTCCGTCAGTTCTCCCACATTTTGAGTACATGTCTACAAGTGCACTTCCTAATATCACAAGACAACATTACATTACACGTAGCTGTTGTGGACAGTTTCAAAATCAAGGAAAACATGAACCCATCTGGTTTTTCATTAGAGGAAGTGAGTTTGCGGATCAAATTCAGAGATCCTCCAGCTTGACCTTGTTTGAGGTAGGCTGCAATCATTGAATTATAGGAGGAGATGGTTGGTTTGGGCATTTGATCAAATATCTTTCGGGCATAGGATAAACAACCAGATTTTATGTTGAGAATGAGGAGTCTGATGGAAATGTTGGTGTCGGGTGAAAATCCAATTTTGAGATTGTGGGCATGAATTTTCTGGTCATGGGAAGGGGAATCAGATTGTATGTAGTGCTGCAGAGCTACTGATTAAATACTCCATATTTGTAATACCCACAACCTTTTATTTCATTTATGTTTTCTATGTGGAATCTTCCCCTCCTTTTGTTCTTTGTTTTTCTTTATCCACTCTTGGTTTGATGTTCAGTTTATTTTCCTCTTAATAACGTATGGGACATAGTCTAGGGCGTATGTTAGCAGGGGCGTGGCTGGCCCCTTTCAAACCGGCTCGTAGCATTAGGTGCGTATTGGGGATTTAGGTTTTCCTACTATCTCCTATTTTTTGTACTCCAACCCTCACTCGCATTAATGTAGTGCTAATCTAGATTGATTAAAGTAATGTAGTTTATGTAATTAGTCATTTCAACTGTTGTTTATTTAATTATGGTTTGTTAATTTAGCTTTTTAAATCACTACATTTGATTTCTTCATTCAATTCAATTTATTAAACTTGTGTAATTACCAATCTTTTTCCCTCTAGTGGTTTGTTTATTTTAATGAATCAACTAATTAGTTATTTAATATTGGATAATTAACTAGATTAATTAGTTAAAATATTCTCTTCTCATTAGCTTAATTAGGGTTTTGAAAAATGTTTAACTCATCTTAGGATTAGCTCAAGGTAAACATAATTAGTGCAATTAGGTTTCATAATTAGTTTAATTAAACCGTAGGTTTAGTTTAATCCTCCTACACTAGATTAGGTAGATTAGTAAAAATGCATTCATTTAATGTAATTAATCCGTTTCACTTTTGTAAATTAATTAGGTCTCATTTAATTTATAAATCTTTTTACCAATTAGATTAAGTAGGATTGTAATAATTTATTTCAAATTACTAGGGATTGGGTTTAATTGTTTTAATTAATTCAATTTAGGATCTCACAAATTCATTGATCATCCAACTAGGTCAGGCTCAATTAATCGTATTAGTTTAATTTAGGGCTTCATAAGTTGCTAAACTAATCCTAGGTTTAGGCTTATTTAATTAGCTTAATCTAAGACTCATAATACATTAATTAAATCATTTAGGCTTATTTAATTAGCATAATAATTTCATTATTTGCATCATAACCTAGCTAGCATAATTTAGACACTTGGTTTAGGGTTTTCACATGTCATGCCTAGATACCTAGTTTAGGGTTTTCAATGACCTAGATTTAGGACTAGTTAGTAGGGTAAAAACAAACTTTGGTCAAACAAAAAGAGCCCGGCCTTAGGGTCGGGCAGACTGGGTGCCTAACACCTTCCCAGTCTGTCACTTGACACTTGTCCAGAATCTTGGTGCAAACCAGCCTTATCCATCAGAGTCATTAGTCTCTCTCCCTTGATTGGGGGAGGCATTTATGGGTCCTAGACCCTTTCTAGGTGGCGACTCCCTTTTACACATAACGTGTATCCCACCTTGGCATTTGATGACCAGGGGATACTATCTCATCTCATTAGGGTCAAACCCTAGCGTGTGTACACGCGCTACGTGCCATATCGCGATCCCGGGGGCGGAGGTCCATGATACCTACACAACCTTTGGAAGACATCCAAAATTTAGTTTTCAGAAAAATACATTAAAATGGATTTTTCATAGTTTTTTGAATTTAATATGTTTTTTAATATTAAAAAATTAATAAAAAAATAAATATTTATCCGAAAACTATGATTTTTATATGAAAATAATCTTTGGATTTTTCATTAATTTCATACCAAGTTTCATTTGATTTGGATATTTTAAGCTAAAAAAATAGAGCTTTTGGTATATGGAGGAATGCATTTCAAAGTCGTGCCTAGGTGCGGAGGTGTTTGCATGCCTCATGCCGCAAGTGTTACAAAGCGACATTAACTTAGGTCTCTGGAGAACATAGGTTTGCAAGCTTGCA
>NC_056565.1:29777915-29787915 GCF_013358625.1 Macadamia integrifolia | reverse complement strand
TCTTCTCAAACTCACTCTTGCGTTCACTTCTTCTCTTCCCAAGTCCCTTAAGGAGGGTGGTTAGGTTGACTTAGTGCTAGTGGAAGTGCTAAGAGCTTCAATTGTGAGGGAGGCAAGCTTGTGGGATAGGAGACAAGCAAGCTAAATCTGTGGAATAGAGACCAACACCTACACAAGTAAGCAAAGAAGGAGCAAAGGTAAGTTCATCGACTTTGGTGTTGCTATGGGGCCTCGTTTAGCTCGAGGGGAGCAAGTATTGACCGAGGCAAAGTGGGGAGGAGCTCAAAGGCCATGTGGAGCTCAGGGAGGAGCTTGATGGCCAGATGGGGAGCTCAAGGGGTCTTTACAAGGTGCTCTCAACACCATAGTAAGTAACCAAGAGGAGATGGTTGCCACCTTTAAGGCTTAAGTATGCAAAGGGGTTGAATAAGGTGGAAGCTCAATTTGGAGAAGAAGTATGGGAAGAGTTCGAGGGCAGTGGCGAGGGAAGCCACTACCTCTCATGACATGTCTAAAGGAGAGGCACTAAGGCACAAGCGTGATAAGAGGAATCGGTTCAAGCCTAGAGACAAGTGATTCCTATGTGATGAGCTACATTGGTTTAGGGATTGCCCCAGGAGGAAAGCTCTTAGTGCCTTATTGGAGGGAGAGGGCTAAGAGGAAAAGCCACCATGCAAGGGGTCCCCAATGCAACGTGGTGCCACCAGGGCCGAGATAGGGGTCAAGGCCCTTAACACTCAAAAGGGGTTTATGTCTGCAAAAGTGTGCATCAATGCGAAGCCCACACAGGCGAAGGTAGATACAGGAGCCACACACAACCTTGCCTTGACGAAGGAGGCAAAGGAACTCAGGCCAAGGGCGTCCTAAGGCTATCAACTCCAAAGAATTCCCCATAATATTGCTTGAGGGGTCGAGATGAACCTTGGGTCTAAAAGAGTTATCCAACACCATCTAAGGGCTAGGTGCTTTCTTACCCTTAGACCGGAGGGCAAGACAATGAGAATTTGGGAGCAAGCCATCCATGCCAAGAAGAGGAAGATGCAAACGAGAGAACGGAGACAACCAAACGACGTTGTAGGAGGCTCAAGTTATATGACAACAACAAGAACCCCAATAGGTGTTACTCCTTGTGAGAGGGAGGCTAATTTGGTTGCTAGTCCAATCATCTAGAGACACAAACTATCTCCTTACGTGGAGTATTTAGTCAAGTGGAAGGGGCAACCAGAGAGCGATACGAGATGGGAGACAACTGGCATGCTAGACAGCTCATGAATAAAAGTATCACAAGGAGGTTGTGATGAGGGCATCACAGATTTTGGTGGGGGAGAGTGTCATGACCTGCCCAACATAGTTCCATGGGCCTAGCTCACTAAGCCCATGGACTTAGGCCATTGGGCTAAGTAAGGTCCAAGTTCTAGAGTTTTCTACAAAGGTGAAGTAACAATAGATATTTTATTATAGATATTTGTAGAAGATATTCATAGCAGATATTTTGGGAGAGATTTCTAGAGCTCCACTAAGGAGGTAGGAAGCTTCTAGTTTCCTCCCTAACCGTTGGATGGAGGACATTTGTAAATATCTTAGCCATCCATTGTAATTGGGGTAGGTGTTGCCTCATTTGGCAAAGATACTCACCAAGGACCAACTAAGAGTGTTCAACCAAGCAAGTGAGTTCTCAAGCCTTGTACTCAAGAGTTCTCTAGTGCAATACAAGTTCATTCTTCTCAAACTCACTCTTGTGTTCACTTCTTCTCTTCCCAAGTCCTTTAAGAAGGGTGGTTAGGCTAACTTAGTGCAAGTGGAAGTGCTAACTGCCGGCACGGTTGCTTAGAAAGGTCTAAAGCCGTGACAATGTGCTCTTGAATGGCCCAAGTGTGTGCCTACGCGTGCCCCCATGTGTTGACTCCATGTGCCCATGTGTGCACATTGAATGGCCGCACAACACCCCAAGTGTTGACTATATGTGCACATTGAATGGCCCAAGTGTTGCCTAACTGTTCCCATGCATGCCCACAACTGTTGCCTAAGTGTGCACCAAAGTGTGCCTGTGCGTGCTCTTGAATGCCCCAAGTGTCGCCTTAAGTATGCCTATACGTGTCCCCATGTGTTGAATAAGTGTGTCTACGCGTGCACCCAAGTGTAGCCCAATTGTTGCCGAATTGTGCTCTTGAATGCCCCAAAGGTTGCCTAAGTGTGCTCTTGAATGCCGCAAGTGTGCACATATACGTGCCCATGACTATGCCTACGCATGCCCCCCTAAGTGTGCCTAAGTGCATATGAAGGCAGTGCACAAGGCAGCAGTACCACACGCACGGCCGCACAAGGTGCATGCATGGTGGCAGGCTACTGCGCACTTGGCCGCAATCAAGGCCTTACTGCACGGACGATGTTGCACGCACGGGTGCAAGTATGGCAATGCTACCCCACACAAGGTTGCAGGCCATAGCACGCATGACTACTGGCATGGATGCACATGTCGCGTGCATGATGGCAGGTTGTCTTGCACACTGCTGCACTATCGACCGCGCAAGGTTGCGGGCATGGCCGCACATGCTGTGCCCCTGGCTGCCCTACCACTCGCAAGGTTGCGTGCATTGCCAGACGTGCCGCGCACGCGGTTGCAGGCACGACTGCACCACCACGAGCAAGGTTCCGTTGCGTGGTCGCATATGCATAGCACATGGCTGCACTACCACGTGCAAGTTCGCGAGCATGGCCTCCCATGTGGCGATCTTGATGGCTGGCATGGCCACACATGCTATGGGTATTTCAGCACATGGCACGAGCAAGGTTGCAGGCATTGCTGCACTTCTTTGCCCACGTCTGTAGTCCACCATGCACATCGCCGCACACACATGGGTGTTGCCATGGTCCCCATGGCCCATGCAACGGTGGCTCCTTTGCTGCCTTCGGTTGCACACAAGGCACCAACTGCTACACACGTCAAGGCCTTACCCGCACAACATTGTTTGGGTCTTTAAATCATGTTGTGCAAAACATCCCTTTGGGTTAGAAAAGCCTTGCAATTGGCTATTTGGCACTCAAAGTACAATCATTTTCACTTAAACCTCGCATTTCCATTTTTTTGTTATTTTTTGTAATGTTTCAATCATAAAATATTAAAAAATATCAAAATAAGTTGGAATGGTCCAATATCTTTTCAGAACATTCTATCAACCTTTGGAAGACATCCGAAATTTAGTTTTCAGAAAAATACATTAAAATAAAATTTTCATAGTTTTTTGAATTTAATATTTTTTTAATATTAAAAAATTAATAAAATAAATAGATATTTATCAAAAAATATGATTTTTATATGAAAATAATAAATGGATTTTCCTTAATTTTATACCAAGTTTCATTTGATTTGGATATTTGAAGCTCAAAAAATAGTCCGGTATATTTTTTAGGTGGGGTCAGGTCTCCTTCTGGAAAGGGGCAAAGAGCATAAGAGCTACCTTAAGGGAGGGGGGTGCCACTCTCCCCGGGTGGTTTCTGAGGGGCTGTATAGTGGGGTAGCAGACAATGAGCAGGCATGGTAGGCAAACCCAAAAGACCCATGGCATGGGAAAAAAAGTGAAATAGCACGTCGATTTCAATGAGTTGGCCTTGGTGTGCGTCGAGGCCTGCCACTGCATGCGGCTCGATGCGCATGGTTGCCTGCCTTGCGTGCCTTGACCCCATAGCCACTGTCACATGTGCCAGTCACGGCACAGCATACCAAACGAAGGTGCACGTCCTTGCTAATGGTCAGCCCTTCTGTCGCACAACGCCGCCCCCCCTTCTGTCGCATAACATTGCCTGCCACCGTGGGCTACTAGGCGCACATGGCTACCTACCATGCGTTGCCACACCCCTACTTCTGCTGCCACATGTGTCCATCGATGCACAGCATGCCCAACGAAGGCATGGTGTGTGAAAACTTGTACAAGGCGCGTCCATCCCGACGGTCATCCCCTCTGCTACACACAGTTGCCTGCCATTGTGTGCTGCTGGGTGCACATGGCCGCCTGCCTTGTGTTGTTGTGCCTCCACATCTTCAGCAACATGCGTCTGTCATCGTACAGTATTCCCAAGAGTGTCATGGCATGTGCAAAACACCCACACGGAATGTCGATTTTGAAGATTTGGCCCTTGGTGTGCGTTGCGCCTGCCATGGCATGCTACCTAGCCCTCATGGTTGCCTACTATATACTGCTATGCCTCAATAGTTGTTGCCTCCTACGCTCATAGCTGCAGAGAAAGCCCAACAAAGGCTTGGCATGTATGTGAAAACAAGTACATGGCTCGTCTGTCCAGATGGTCAGCCCATCTGCCGCACACCACTACATGCACCCGTGTGCGGCTGGGTGTGCATGGCTCCCTACCTTCCACTGCCATGCCCCCACAGTTGCTGTTACATGTGTTCGTAGCTGCACAGCATTTGAAAACAAGTAAATGGCCAATACATCCCAATGTTCATCCCCTCTGTCACACACTGATGCCTGCCACCTTGGGTTGTTGGGTGCGCAAGGGTTCTTGCCTTGTGCTGCCGTGCCCCCACAGCTATTGCCAAATGTGCCCGTAGTCGCATGGCATACCCAAGATTGGCCTAGCATGTGAAAATCACCATCAAGGCGTGTTGGTTCCGACGACTGCCTTTGATGTATGTTGTGGCTTGCCATGGCGTGCTACTGGGCATGCATGGTTCCCTGCATAGCTGCTGCCACATATGCCGATAGCCACATGACATTCCCAAGAGTTGCATAGCATGTGAAGGACAGCAACACGGCATGATGGTCCAGATGATTAGCCTCTTGTTTTGCACCTTGGCCGGCCAATGCGTGCTGGTGGGTTTGTATGGCTGCCTGCACACTGCACCTACACCCTCACCGTAGCCTACTACCACTTTTGCTAGTTTTTTTACAGCATGCCCAAGAGAGTTATGGCATGTGAAAAACGTGGAAATGACACGTTGGTCCCCTTGATTAATCCCATCTAGGCACCGTGGTAGTTTGACGTGCTTTGCTTCCTACCATGTGCAGTTGTGTTAGTACCACTTTTTGCGAGTGTGGCCATAGTCACGCATTTCCTCCCCTCTTTGCTCTTTGGCTTGTCGTCATATGTAGGTCATGGTGCAAGGGGTGGGCTGCTGTCTACATTGACAGGCCCAATAAATGGGTTCCACGGAATCATTGGTCAAGTCAGTGTGCACAATAAATAATTGTTTGGTCCCCCCCATCCCATTATTATTTTTTTTTAAATTACATTATCATGGGTTTGTTGCTTGCAAGGGTTTTTTCTTGGTCGATTTTTTGGCCTATGCTATTTGGAGAAGTGCGTTTCTAAGTCGTGCCTAGGTGTGGAGGTGTTTGCATGCCATTTTGCGGCCAATGTTATTATATGACATTAACGTGGGTCTCTAGAGAACATAGGTTGCAAGCTTGCAGGTGGAGGTAGATCATGAGTCCCTCCCCCCCTCCTTTCTTTTTAAAAAAAATTCCATTCTCGTGGGTATGTTGCTTGCAAGAGTTGTGTCACGCTCAGTTTTGTGGCCTTTCCTATTTGAAGGAATGCATTTCTAAGTCGCGCCTAGGTGCGGAGGTGTTTGCATGCCTCCTACTGGAAGTGTTATAATACGACATTCATGTGGGTCTCTGATGAACATAGGTTGCAAGCTTGCAAATGGAGAAAAATCACATGTCCCTTGCCCCCTACCCTTGTTCTTTTAAAAAATATGCATTATCATGGGTTTGTTGCTTGCGAGAGCTTTCTCATACTCGGTCTTGTGGCATTTGCTATTTGGCGAATCGCGTTTCTAAGTCACACCTAGGTGGGGAGGTGTTTACATGTCTCCTGCCGCAAGTGTTATAATACGACATTAACGTGGGTCTTCGGAGAACTTAGGTTGCAAGCTTGTAGGTGGAGATAGATCTCGAGTCCCTCGACCCTTGTTGATTGTTGAGATTTTCATGCTTAGTGGGGCTATTGATTTTTCTTCTACCAAATCGTTATTACGTTGTAGTAGGTTTGGTGGTGGATTGTGTCGGTAGTGGACGCAATGCATGTGAGTGGCTATTGTTTTTCTTGTGGTTATGGGCTCTTTGCTTGTGTATTGAACTACTATGCACAGATACCTCTATGGGTTGCGATGGGCCAAAAGTGTCTTTGTCAAGAGCATGAAAATGGTTCCTGTGTTCCTTACCTAGTTGGATGGAAAGAAGCTTCCCCTTAACTCTCATTTCGTCCCTCTTGCCTGCCCTTGTGGTTGCTGTGAGGTGGCTTGGCATACAATGCATATGTCCACTTTCTCTGTATCAGTGGTGCATGTGCACTGTTTGTGCTCTAGGATGCGGGACATTTTGTGGGGCAAGTTGGATGTGTGTGTGTGTCCTCTTGAATCCTTTGGTTGGGACTTGTTGCATAAGAACGATAGATCGCCATTAATGTATGGAGTAGCATCACCCAATGCACAATTGGGGATGTGGTTCATGTAGTGCTTTTGCATCGAGAAGGAAAGTTACCTGGTTGATCCTGCCAGTAGTCATATGCTTGTCTCATAGATTAAGCCATGCATGTGTAAGTATGAACTAATTCAGATAGTGAAACTACGAATGGCTTATTAAATCAGTTATAGTTTGTTTGATGGTATTTGCTACTCGGATAACCGTAGTAATTCTAGAGCTAATACGTGCACTGAACCCCGACTTTTGGAAGGGATGCGTTTATTAGATAAAAGGTCAGCGTCGGCTCTGCCTGTTGCTCTGATGATTCATGATAACTCGATGGATCGCATGGCCTTTGTGCCGACGACGCATCATTCAAATTTATGCCCTATCAACTTTTGAGGGTAGGATAGTGGCCTACTATGGTTGTAACGGGTGACGGAGAATTAGGGTTTGATTCTGGAGAGGAAGCCTGAGAAACGGCTACCACATCCAAGGAATGCAGCAGGCGCGCAAATTACCCAATCCTAACACGGGGAGGTAGTGACAATAAATAACAATACCGGGCTCTTCGAGAATGGTAATTGGAATGAGTACGATCTAAATCCCTTAACGAGGATCCATATGAGGGCAAGTCTGGTGCTAGCAGCCATGGTAATTCCAGTTCCAATAGCGTATATTTAAGTTGTTGCAATTAAAAAGCTCGTAGTTGGACTTTGGGATGGGTTGATCGGTCCACCTCACGGTGTGTACTGATCATCTCGTCCCTTTTATTGGTGATGCACTCCCAGCCTTAATTGCCGGGTTATGCCTCCGACACTGTTACTTTGAAAAAATTAGAGTGTTGAAAGCAAGCCTATGCTTTGGATACATTAGCATGGGATAACATCATAGGATTTCGGTCCTATTACGTTGGCCTTCGGGATCGGAGCGATGATTAACAGGGACAGTCAAGGGCAATCGTATTTCATAGTCAGAAGTGAAATTCTTGGATTTATGAAAGACGAACCACTGCGAAAGCATTTGCCAAGGATATTTTCATTAATCAAGAATGAAAGTTGGGAGATTGAAGATGATCAGATACTATCCTAGTCTCAACCATAAACCTTACGAGAAATCAAAATTTTGGGTTCCAGGGGGAGTATGGTTGCAAGGCTGAAACTTAAAGGAATTGACGGAAGGGCACCACCAGGAGTGGAGCCTGCGGCTTAATTTGACTCAACTCGGGGAAACTTACCAGGTCCAGACATAGTAAGGATTGACAAACTGAGAGCTCTTTCTTGATTCTATGGGTGGTGGTGCATGGCCGTTCTTAGTTGGTGGAGCGATTTGTCTGGTTAATTTCGTTAACGAACGAGACCTCAGCCTGCTAACTAGCTATGTGGAGGTGACCCTCCACGGCCAACTTCTTAGAGGGACTATGGCCGTTTAGGCCATGAAAGTTTGAGGCAATAACAAGTATGTGATGCCCTTAGATGTTGTGGGTCGCATGCACTACAGTGATGTATTCAACGAGTCTATAGCCTTGGCCGACGAGCCCGGGTAATCTTTAGAAATTTCATCATGATGGGGATAGATCATTGTAATTGTTGGTCTTCAACAAGGAAATCCTAGTAAGTGCGGGTCATCAGCTCGCGTTGACTATGTCCCTGCCCTTTGTACACTCCGCCCATCGATCCTACTAATTGAATGGTCCGGTGAAGTATTCGGATCGCGGCAATGTGGGTGGTTCACCTCCGTTGACGTCGCAAGAAGTCCACTGAAACATATCATTTAGAGGAAGGAGAAGTCGTAACAAGGTTTCTATAGGGGAACTTGTGAAAGGATCATTGTCGATACCAGCCCAGCAAGACCTGTGAACATGTTGTATTACGCCATCAAGGTAGGGCGTGGGAGCGTGAGCTCCTTCCTTCCCGACCCTTGTAAAAGGTTGGCCTGCAATCCTTCGTAGCATTCAACACAAACATAACCACCGGCACAGTCGGTGCCAAGGAACTCACAACGGAAAGGACATGACATCATTGTGCCTTTGGTGTGGTGTGGTCATTCTAGAACCGAATCTATCTTAACGACTCTCGGCAATGGATATCTCAGCTCTTGCATCAATGAAGAACATAGCAAAATGCGATACTTGATGTGAATTGCAGAATCCCGTGAACCATCGAGTCTTTGAACGCAAGTTGCACCCTAGGACATCGGGCTGAGGGCACGCCTGCCTGGGCATCACGCGTCATGTTGCCCCACCTCCTTTGCCCCTTGTGGTGGTGGTACGGAGCGAAGATTGGCCCCCCGTGTCTCTGCTTGAGGTGCGATCGTCCCAAAGTCAAGGGCCCTTGTGTGGCAAGTGTCACGATGAGTGGTGGTTTGAGCCACTTTGCCATTGTTTGGACATCATGTGCGTGTTCTGCTCCCATTGGGCTCTGGTGACCCTAATTTCCGTTCGATGGCATTTCAACTGCGACCCTAGGTCAGGCGGGGTGACCCACTGAGTTTAAGCATATCAATAAGCAGAGGACAAGAAACTTACGAGGATTCCCTTAGTAACAGCGAGCGAACCGGGAAGAGCCCAACTTGAGAATCAGGCGGTTTAGTCATTCAAATTGTAGTCTTTAGAAGCATCCTCAGCGGCGGACCAGAGAGGGTGAAATCCCCATCATGTCCGTACCCTGTTGCACTACGAGGAGCTATCAGCGAGTCGGGTTGTTTGGGAATACAGCCCCAATTGGGCGGTAAATTCCATCCAAGGCTAAATATGGGTGAGAGAACGGTAGCGAACAAGTACCGCGAGGGAAAGATGAAAAGGACTTTGAAAATAGAGTCAAAGAGTGCTTGAAATTGTTAGGAGGGAAGAGGATGGGGGCCGGCGATGCGTCTCGATCGGATGCGGAACAGTTAATAGCCGATCTATCGCTCGACTCGGGGCGTGGACCGATGTGGATTGCGGCGGCGTCCCAAGCCCGAGTTGTCACGTTATGCCTGAGGAGATGTCGTCGCCACAATCATGGTAGGTAGCATGCACCTCGATGGCATGCCTATTGGCAACTGCATGCTTCGGGCATCAGCCTGTCGAGCTCCCCCTTCGACCAGTCTTGAAACACGGACCAAGGAGTCTGACATGCGTGCAAGTAAAACCTGTAAGGCGTAAGGAAGCTGACTGGTGGGATCCCTTGTGGGTTGCACCATCGACCGACCTTGATCTACTGTGAAGGGTTCGAGTGAGAGCATACCTATCGAAACCCGAAAGATGGTGAACTATGCCTGAGCGGGTTGAAGCCAGAGGAAACTCTGGTGGAGGCCCACAGCGATACTGATGTGCAAATCGTTCATTTGACTTGGGTATAGGGGAGAAAGACTAATCAAACCAAATAGTAGCTGGTTCCCTCTGAAGTTTCCCTTAGGATAGCTGGAGCCCGCGGGCGAGTTTTATCGGGTAAATCCAATGATTAGAGGCATCAGAGGCGCAACACCCTCGACCTATTCTCAAAATTTAAATAGGTAGGATGGAGTGGCTGCTTCGTTGAGCCGCTCCATGGAATTGAGAGCTCCAAGTGGGCCATTTTTGGTAAGAAGAACTG
>NC_056565.1:29757915-29770415 GCF_013358625.1 Macadamia integrifolia | reverse complement strand
CTAGAGTTTTCTACAAAGGTGTAGTAACTCTAGATAATTTTATTGTAGATATTTCTAGAAGATATTTATAGGAGATATTTTGAGAAAGATTTCTAGAGTTCTCCACTAAGGAGGTGCGAAGCTTCTAGTTTCCTCCCCAACCATTGGATGGAGGACGTTTGTAAATATCTTAGCCATCCATTGTAACTTAGGGTGCCTATAAATAGGTGTTGCCTCATTTGGCGAAGACACTCACCAAGGACCAACCAAGAGCGTTCAACCGAGCAAGTGAGTTCTCAAGCCTTGTACTCAAGAGCTCTCTAGTGCAATACAAGTTCATTCTTCTCAAACTCACTCTTGTGTTCACTTCTTCTCTTCCCAAGTCCCTTAAGGAGGGTGGTTAGGCTGACTTAGTGCTAGTGGGAGTGCTAAGAGCCAGCGCGGTCTCTTAGAAAGATCTAAGGCCGTGATAGTTGTGGTATCAGAGCTCCGGTTGCGAGGGAGCCAAGCTTGTGGGATAGGAGACAGGCAAGCTAAAACTGTTGAATAGAGACCAACACCTACACAAGTAAACAAAGAAGGAGCGAAGGCAAGTCTGTCGAGTTTGGCATCGCTATGGGGCCTCGCTTAGCTCGAGGGGAGCAAGTATTGGCCGAGGCAAAGTGGGGAGGAGCTCAAAGGCCATGTGGAGCTCTGGGAGGAGCTTGATGGCCAGATGGGGGAGCACAAGGGGTCCCTACAAGGTGCTCTCAACACCATAGTAAGTAACCAAGAGGAGATGGTTGCCACCTTCAAGGCTCAAGTATGCAAAGGGGTTGGATAAGGTGGAAGCTCGTATTGGAGAAGAAGTATGGGAAGAGTAGGAGGACAGCAGCGAGGGAAGCCACTACCTCTTATGACTTGTCTAAAGGAGAGGCACTAAGGCATAAGCGTGATAAGAGGTGGTTCAAGCCTAGAGACAAGTGATTCCCATGTGATGAGCTACATTGGTTTAGGGATTGCCCCAGGAGGAAAGCTCTTAGTGCCCTATTGGAGGAAGAGGGCCAAGAGGAAGAGCCACCTTGCATGGAGTCCCTAATGCAGCATCGTGCCAGCAAGGCCGAGATAGGGGTCAAGGCCCTTAACTCTCAAAAGGGGTTGATGTGTACAAAAGTGTGCATCAATGGGAAGCCCACACAAGCGAAGGTAGATGCAGGAGCCACACACAACCTTGCCTTGATGGAGGAGGCAAAGGAACTCGGGCCATGGTTGTCCTAAGGCTATCAACTCCAAAGAATGCCCCATATATATTGTTGCTCGAGGGGTCGAGACAAACCTTCGGACTAAAGGAGTTCTCCAACACCATCCAGGGGCTAGGTGCTTACTTGCCCTTGGATGGGAGGGAAAGAAAAGGAGAATTTGGTAGCAAGCCATCCATGCCAAGAAGAGGAAGATGCAAACGAGAGAACAGAGCCAACCATACGACATTGTAGGAGGCACAAGTTATGTGACTACAGAAGAACCCTAATAGGCGTTACTCCTTACGGGAGGGAGGCTAATTTGGTTGCTGATCCAATCATCCAGAGACACAAACTATCTCCTTACGTGGAGTATTTAGTCAAGTGGAAGGGGCGACCAGAGAGCGAGACGAGATGGAAGACAACTGGCATGTCGAGACAGCTCATGAATAAAAGTACCACAAGAAGGTTGTGACGAGGGCGTCGTAGATTTAGGTGGGGGAGAGTGTCACGATCTTCCCAATATAGGCCCACGGGCCTAGCTCACCAATCCCATGGACTGAGGCCATTGGGTTATGTAAGGTCCAAGTTCTAGAGCTTTCTACAAAGGTGTGGTAACAATAGATATTTTATTGTAGATATTTGTAGAAGATATTCATAGGAGATATTTTGGGAGAGATTTCTAGAGCTCCGCTAAGGAGGTGGGAAGCTTCTATTTTCCTCCCCAACCGTTGGATGGAGGACATTCGTAAATATCTTAGCCATCCATTGTAACTTGGGGTAAGAGTTGCCTCATTTGGCAAAGGCACTCACCAAGGACCAACCAAGAGTGTTCAACCAAGCAAGTGAGTTCTCACGCCTTGTACTCAAGAGCTCTCTAGTGCAATACAAGTTCATTCTTCTCGAACTCACTCTTGTGTTCACTTCTTCTCTTCCCAAGTCCCTTAAGAAGGGTGGTTAGGCTGACTTTGTGCAAGTGGGAGTGCTAAGAGCCGGCGCAGTCTCTTAGAAATGTCTAAGGCCATAACAACGTGCTCTTGAATGGCCCAAGTGTGTGCCTACGCGTGCCCCCAAGTGTTGACTACATGTGCCCATGTGTGCACATTGAATGGACGCACAACACCTCAAGTGTTGACTACATGTGCACATTGAATGGCCCAAGTGTTGCCTAACTGTGCCCATGTATGCCCACAACTGTTGCCTCTGTGTGCACCCAAGTGTGCCTGTGCGTGCTCTTCAATGCCCCAAGTGTCGCCTTAAGTGTGCCTATACGTGCCCCCAAGTGTTGATTAAGTGTGCCTACGCGTGCACCCAAGTGTAGCCCAAGTGTCGCCTAATTGTGCTCTTGAATACCCCAAATGTTGCCTAAGTGTGCTCTTGAAAGCCGCAAGTGTGCACATATACGTGCCCATGACTATGCCTATGCCTATGC
Organism: Macadamia integrifolia; assembly: GCF_013358625.1. NCBI lineage: Eukaryota > Viridiplantae > Streptophyta > Magnoliopsida > Proteales > Proteaceae > Macadamia > Macadamia integrifolia. The sequence continues at coordinate 29,767,787 of NC_056565.1, read as the reverse complement.
GTGCCCCCCTAAATATGCCTAAGTGCATATGAAGGCAATGCACAAGGCTGTAGTACCGTACGCACAGCCGCACCAGGTGCATGCATGGTGGCAGGCTGCAGCGCACTTGGCCAAAATCAAGGCCTTACCACACGGACGCTGTCGTGAGCACGAGTGCAAGCATGGCTGCCTACGTAGCACAAGGTTGCAGGCCATCACGCGCACGACTGTGGGCAAGGCTGCACTATCGCGCTCATGGATGCAAGCATGGCTGCACATGCCGCGTGCATGATGGCAGGCTGTCTTGCACATGGCTACACTACCAAGCGTGCAAGGTTACAGGCATGGCTGCACATGCCGCGCCCCTGGCTGCCCTACAACTTGCAAGGTTGCGTACGTTGCTGCACACCGCCCTCCAGGTCGCACGCATGGCTGCATATGCCATGCCCATCGCTGCCTCGTCATACTCCTGGTTTCGGGAGTTTCCGGATGTGCCACTCATGAGGTTGCCTGCACGGCTACACCGCCGCGCGAAAGGTTTCTTTGCGTCGTCGCACATGCATCGCGCATGGCTGCACTATGGTGCACAAGTTCGCGGGCATGGCCTCCCATGCGGCAATCATGATGGCTAGCATGGCCGCACATGCCACAGGCTTTTCAGCACATGGCGCGCGTAAGGTTGTAGGCATTGCTGCACTTCTATGCCCACATCCGTAGTCCTCTGTGCACATAGCCGCATGCACATGGCTCACACATGGGTGTCGTCGTGGTCCCTATGGCCCATGCAACAGAGGGTCCTTTGCGGCCTTTGGCTGCACACGAGGCACCGACTGCTACACACTTCAAGGCCATGGCAGCACAACATAGTTTGGGTCTTTAAATCATGTTGTGCAAAACATCCCTTTGGGTTAGAAAAGCCTTACAATTGTCTATTTGGCACTCAAGGTACAATCATTTTCACTTAAACCCCGCAATTCCATTTTTTTGGGTATTTTTCGTAATGCTTCAATTATAAAATATAAAAAATATCAAGATATGTTGGAATGGCCCAATATATTTTCAGAACATTCTATCAACCCTTGAAAGGCATCCAAAATTTAGTTTCCAGAAAAATACATTAAAATGAATTTTTTATAGCTTTTTTAATTTAATATGTTTTTTAATATTAAAATATTAATAAAAAACTAAATATTTATCAGAAAACTATGATTTTTATATGAAAATTTTTCCTTAATTTCATACCAAGTTTCATTTGATTTGGAGAATTGAAGCTCAAAAAATAGTCTGGTATATTTTTTGGGGGGGTCATGTCTCCTTCTGGAAAGGGGCAAAGATCATAAGAGATACTTGAGGGAGGGGGGTGCCACTCCCCAGGTGGTTTCCTAGGGGCTGTATAGTGGGGTAGCAGACAATGAGCAGGCATGGTTGGCAAACCCAAAAGACCCATGGCATGGGAAAAAAAAGTGAAATGGCACGTCGGTTTCGATGAGTTGGCCCTTGGTGTGCTCCGAGGCCTGCCACTACGAGCAGCTGGACGTGCATGGCTGCCTACCTTGCATGCCATGACCCCACAGCTACTGTCACATGTGCCAGTCGCAGCACAGAATGCCCAACGAAGGTGCATGTCCATGCGAATGGTCAGCCCTTCTATCTCACAACGTCGCCCCCTTCTGTCGCATAGCATTGCCTGCCACCGTGGGCTACTAGGCGCACATGGCTACCTGCCATGCGCTGCCATGCCCCCACTTCTACTACCACATGTGCCCGCCGATGCAAAGCATGCCCAATAAAGGCATGGCGTGTGAAAACATATACATGGTGCGTCCGTCCCGACGGTCATCCCCTATGCCGCACACATTTGCCTACCATTGTGTGTTGCTAAGCGCGTATGGCTGCCTGCCTTGCACTGTCATGCCTCCACATCTTCAACCACATGCGTCTGTCACCGTACAGCATGCCCAAGAGTGGCATGGCATGTGCAAAACACCCGCACGGTATGTTGGTTTTAAAGATTTGGCCCTTGGTGTGTGTTGCGCCTGCCACGGCATGCTGCTTGGCCCTCATGGTTGCCTAATATATACCGCTATGCCTCAACGGCTGTTGCCTCTTATGCTCGTAGCTACAAAGAAAGCCCAACAAAGGCTTGGCGTATATGTGAAAACAAGTACATGGCTCGTCTGTCCAGATGGTCAGCCCATCTGCCACACACCACTACCTGCAACCGTGTGCTGCTGGGTGCACATGGCTCCCTACTTTCCGCTGCATGCCCCCACAGTTGCTGTCACATGTGTCCATAGCTGCATAGCATTTTCAAGAGAGGCATGGCATTTGAAAACAAGTAAATGACCAAGGCATCCTGATGTCCAGCCCCTCTGCCACACACCGCTGCCTGCTACCCTGGGCTATTGGGTGCGTAAGGGTTCCTGCCTTGTGCTTTTGTGTCCCCACAGCTACTGCCAGATGCACCCCTAGTGGCATGGTATGTGAAAATCACCATCAAGTCACGTTGGTTCCGATGACTGCCTTTGATGTGTGCTGTGGCCTACCATGGCGTGTTGCTGGGATTGCGTGGCTCCCTGCATAGCTGCTGCCACATTCGTCGGTAGCCACACAACATGCCAAAGAGTTGCATGGCATGTGAAGGATAGCAATATGGCATGATGGTCCGAATGATTAGCCCCTTGTTTTGCACCTTGGCTGGCCAATGTGTGCTGGTGGGTTTGCATGGCTACCTGCACACTGCACCTACACCCTCACCGCAGCCTACTACCACTTTTGCTAGTTTTTGTAAGCATGCCTAAGAGAGTTATGGCATGTGAAAAACGTGGAAATGACGCATTGGCCCCATTGATTAATCCCATCTAGGTAACGTGGCAGTTTGACGTGCTTTGCTTCCAGCCATGTGCAGTTGTGTCAATGCCACTTTTTGCGAGCGTGGCCATAGTCATGCATTTCCACCCCTCTTTGCTCTTTGGATTGTCATCATATGTAGGTCATGGTGCAAGGGGTGGGCTGTTGTCTACATTGACATGCCCAATCATTGGTCAAGTCAATGGGCACAATAAATATTTGGTTGGTCCCCCCTCCCCATCCCATTGTTTTTTTTTTTAACTTACATTATCATGGATTTGTTACATGCAAGGGTTTTTTTTCGGTCGGTTTTGTGGCCTATGCTATTTGGAGAAGTGCGTTTCTAAGTCGTGCCTAGGTGTGGAGGTGTTTGCATGTCTTTTTGCGGCCAGTGTTATAATACGACATTAACGTGGCTCTCTGGAGAACATAGGTTGCAAGCTTGCAGGTGGAGGTAGATCATGAGTCCCTCCCCCTCCTTACTTTAAAAAAAAAAAATTCATTCTCATGGGTATGTTGCTTGCAAGAGTTGTGTCATGCTCGGTTTTGTGGCCTTTGCTATTTGGAGGGATGCATTTCTAAGTCATGCCCAGGTGCGAAGGTGTTTGCATGCCTCCTGCCGCAAGTGTTATAATGTGACATTAACGTGGGTCTTTGGAGAACATAGGTTTGCAAGCTTGCAGGTGGAGACAGATCACGAGTCCCTCCCCCTCCCCCCCCCCCCCTTTTGTTTTTAAAAAGAAAATTGCATTCTCGTGGGTTTGTTTCTTGCAAGAGTTTTCTCATGCTCGGTTTTTTGGCCTTATGGTATTTGGAGAAATGCGTTTCTAAATCGCGCCTAGGTGCAGAGGTGTTTGGATGCCTCCTATCGGAAGTGTTATAATACGACATTAACGTGGGTCTCTGATGAACATAGGTTGCAAGCTTGCAAGTGGAAACAAATCACAGGTCCCTTCCCCCCTCCCCTTGTTCTTTTAAAAAATTTGCATTATCAAAGGTTTGTTGCTTATAAGTGCTTTCTCATACTCGATCTTGTGGCCTTTGCTATTTGGCAAATCATGCTTCTAAGTCGCGCCTAGGTGCGGAGGAGTTTGCATGTCTCCTACTCAAGTGTTATAATACAATATTAACGTGGGTCTTTGGAGAACGTAGGTTGCAAGCTTGTAGGTGGAGATAGATCTCGAGTCCCTCGACCCTTGTTGATTGTCGAGGGTAGAATCCTTTATAGATGACTTAAATACGCAGTTAACCATTGGATGGAGGACGTTTGTATATATCTTAGCCATCCATTGTAACTTCGGGTGCCTACAAATAGGTGTTACCTCATTTGGCAAAGACACTCACTAAGGACCAACCAAGAGTGTTCAACCGAGCAAGTGAGTTCTCAAGCCTTGTACTAAAGAGCTCTCTAGTGCAATACAAGTTCATTCTTCTCAAACTCACTCTTGTGTTCACTTCTTCTCTTCCCAAGTCCCTTAAAGGGGGATGGTTAGGCTGACTTAGTGCTAGTGGGAGTGCTAAGAGCCAGTGCAGTCTCTTAGAAGGGTCTAAGGCCATGACAGTTGTGGTATCAGAGTGTCGGTTGTGAGGGAGCCAAGCTTGTGAGATAAAAGTCAGGTGAGCTAAAACTGTGGAATAGAGACCAACACCTACACAAGTAAGCAAAGAAGGTGGTTAATTTGGTTGTTGATCCAATCATCCAGAGACAAACTATCTCCTTACGTGGAGTATTTAGTCAAGTGGAAGGGGTGACCAGAGAGCGAGACAAGATGGGAGACAACTGGCATGCTGAGATGGCTTGTGAATAAAAATACCACAAGGAGGTTACGACGAGGGTGTCGTAGATTTAAGTTGGGGAGAGTGTCACGACCTGCCCAACATAGGCCCACGGGCCTAGCTCACCAAGCCCTTAGACTTAGGCCATTGGGCTAAGTAAGGTCCAAGTTCTAGAGTTTTCTACAAAGGTGTAGTAATAATAGATATTTTATTGTTGATATTTGTAGAAGATATTCATAGGAGATATTTTGGGAGAGATTTCTGGAGCTCCACTAAGGAGGTGGGAGGCTTCTAGTTTCCTCCCCAACCGTTGGATGGAGGACATTTGTAAATATCTTAACCATCCATTGTAGCTTGGGGTAGGTGGTGCCTCATTTGGCATAGGCACTCACCAAGGACCAACCAAGAATGTTCAACCAAGCAAGTGAGTTCTCAAGCCTTGTAATCAAGAGTTCTCTTAGTACAATACAAGTTCATTCTTCTCAAACTCACTCTTGTGTTCACTTCTTCCCTTCCCAAGTCCCTTAAGGAGGGTGGTTAGTCTGACTTAGTGCTAATGGAAGTGCTAAGTGCTGGCGTGGTTGCTTAGAAAGGTCTAAGGCCATGACAACGTGCTCTTAAATGGCCCAAGTGTGTGCCTATGCGTGCCCCAAGTGTTGACTACATATGCCCATGTGTGCACATTGAATGGCCGCATAACACCCCAAGTGTTGACTACATGTGCACATTGAATGGCCCAAGTGTTACCTAACTGTGCCCATGCATGCCCATAACTGTTGCCTAAGTTTGCACCCAAGTGTTCCTGTGTGTGCTCTTGAATGCCCCAAGTGTCTCCTTATGTGTGCCTATACGTACCCCCAAGTGTTGAATAAGTGTGTCTACGCGTGGACCCAAGTGTAGCCCAAGTGTCACCTAATTGTGCTCTTGAATGCAGCAAATGTTGCCTAAGGGTGCTCTTGAATGCCGCAAGTGTGCACATATATGTGCCCATGACCATGCCTACGCAAGCCCCCCTAAGAGTGCCTAAGTGCATATAAAGGCAGTGCATAAGGCAGCAACACCGCACGCATGGCCACACAAGGTGCATGCATGGTGGCAGGCTGCCGCGCACTTGGCAGCAATCAAGGCCTTACCGCATGGATGCTGTCACGCGCACGGGTGCAAGCATGCTGTGCTACCTCGCACAAGGTTACAGGCCAGCGAGCGCACGACTGCGGGTAAGGCTACACTATCGCGCGCATGGATGCTGGCATGGCTGCACATGTCGCATGCATGATGGCAGGTTGTCTTGCACACGGCTGCACTACCTAGCGCACATGTGGCTGGCATGGCCTAACAAGGTATAGGCTGCTCCTTGTATGGTAACATGCAAGGCTGTACCACACAGACATGGATGCTGGCTATCATGCATGCCTGCACCACCCCCACGAGGAAGGCAGCTGGCATGGCCGCACAAGGTGTAGGCATCGCTGCGAGCGAAGTTGCACTAGCGCAATGCTGCTGTCGTCGAGGCAGGCTACCGCGCATATGGATACGGGCGTGGCTGCAATACCGCACACATGGTTGCATGCCACCTCGCGCATGGCTGCTAGTAAGGCTCCACTATCGCGAGCATGGGTATAGGCTACCACGCGCACATAGCTGGGGGAAAGGGTGCACCACCACGCGTAAGGTGGCAGGCAACAATGCACATTGCTGTGGGCAAGGGTGCACAACCGCACACAACATGGCAGGCACGACCGACATAGCTACGGGTAATGGTGCAGGCTACGCATGCTGGGCTGCTGCCCGTGCCGCACTTCAACACAATTGGCTGTGACCTCAGCTACACATGCCCTACACAAGGTTACGCGTGTGGCCGCACATGCCGCGTGAAAGGTTACAAGCATGGCGCCCATGACACGCAGATGGCTGCATAGTCACGCCCAAGGTTACATTCCTCGCCGCACATGCTGCGGCTTGGCTGCACTAACGCATGCAAGGTTGCAGTCATGGCTGCACATGTCGTGCCCCTGGCTGCCCTACCACTCACAAGGTTGCGTGTATTGCTACACACCACCCTCCAGATTGCATGCATGGCTCATGTACCATGCCCATCGCTGCCTCACCATGCGCTTGGTTCGGGAGTTATCGGACATGCCGTGCATGAGGTTGCAGGCATGGCTACACCGCGCACAAGTTCACTGGCATGGCCTCCCATACGGCAATCATGATGGCTGGCATGGTCGCACATGGCGCGTGCAAGGTTGCAGGCATTGCTGCATTTCTATGCCCACGTCTGTAGTCCATCGTCCACATAGCCGCACACACATGGGTGCTGCCGTGGTCCCCATGGCCCATGCAATAGAGGCTCCTTTACTGCCTTTAGCTGCACATGAGGCACCGACTGCTGCACACGTCAAGGCCATGCCTGCACAACATAGTTTGGGTCTTTAAATCATGTTGTGCAAAACATCCCTTTGGGTAAGAAAAGCCTTGCAATTGGCTATTTGGCACTCAAAGTACAATCATTTTCACTTAAAGCCCGCATTTCCATTTTTTTGGGTATTTTTCATAATGTTTCAATCATAAAATATTAAAAAATATCAAAATAATTTGGAATGGTCCAATATCTTTTCAGAACATTCTATCAACCTTTGGAAGACATCCAATATTTAGTTTTCAAAAAAATACATTAAAATAGATTTTTCATAGTTTTTTGAATTTAATTATGTTTTTTAATATCAAAAAATTAATAAAAAAAAATAAATATTTATCAGAAAACTATGATTTTTATATGAAAATAATCTTTGGATTTTTCCTTAATTTCATACTAAGATTCATCTGATTTGGATATTTGAAGCTCAAAAAATAGTCTAATATATTTTTTGGTAGGGGTCATGTCTCATTCTAGAAAGGGGCAAAGAGCATAAGAGCTACCTTGAGGGAGAGGGGTGCCACTCTCCCCGGGTGGTTTCCAAGGGGCCGCACAGCGGGGTAGTAGACAATAAGCGGGCATGGTATGCAGACCCAAAAGACCCATGGCATGGGAAAAAAGTGAAATGGCACGTCGGTTTCGATGAGTCGGCCCTTGGTGTGTGCCGAGGCCTGCCATTGCCTGCGACTGGACACACATGGCTGCCTACCTTGCGTGCAATGACCCCACAGCTGTTGTCACGTGTGCCAGTCATGGCACAACAAGCCTAACAAAGGTGCAAGTCCTTGCAAATGGTAAGCCCTTCTGTCGCACAATGCCGCCCCCTTCTGCCGCACAGCGTTGCTTGTCACCATGGGCTGCTGGGCACACAAGGCTGCCTGCCATACGCTGCCACGCCCCCACTTCTGCTGCCACGTGTTCCTATCAACTCACAGCATGCCCAACGAAGGCATGGAGTGTGAAAACATTTATATGGCGCGTCCGTCCCGACGGTCATCCCCTCTGCCACATACAGTTGCTTGCCATTATGTGATGCTGGGTGCACATGGCTGCCTGCCTTACGCTGTCGTGCCTCCACATCTTCCACCACATGCGTCTGTCGTTGTACAGCATGCCCAAGAGTGGCATGGCATGTGCAAAACACTTGCACAGTATGTTGGTTTCGAAGATTTGGCCCTTGGTGTGCGTTGCGCTTGCCACGACGTGCTGCTTGGCCCTCATGGTTGCCTACTATATACCACTATGCCTCGATAGTGTTTGCCTCCTATGCTCGTAGCTACAAAGAAAGCCCAAAAAAGGCTTGGCATGTATGTGAAAACAAGTACATGGCTCGTCTGTCCAGATGGTCAGCCCATCTACTGCACACCACTGCCTGCAATTGTGTGCTGCTAGGTGCGCATGGCTCCCTACCTTCCGCTGCCATGCCCCCACAGTTGCTATCACATGTGTCCGTAGCTGAAAATAATTTTCAAGAGAGGCATGGCATTTGAAAACAAGTAAATGGCCAATGCATCCTGATGTTGAGCCCCTCTGCCGCACACCGTTGCCTGCCACTCGGGGCTATTGGGTGTGCAAGGGTTCCTGCCTTGTGCTGCTGTGCCCCCATAACTGCTGCCAAATGCACCCGTAGCCGCATGGCATGCCCAAGATAGGCCTGGCAAGTGAAAATCACCATCAAGGCACGTTGGTTCCAATACCTGCCTTTGATGTGCGTTGTGGCCTGCCATGTCGTGCTGTTGGGCGCGCATGGCTCTCTCTGCATAGTTGCTGCCACATACACCGGTAGCCACATAGCATGCCCAAGAGTTGCATGGTATGTGAAGGACAGCAACATGGCATGATGGTCCGGATGATTAGCCCCTTGTTTTGCACCTTGGCTGGCCAATGCATGTTGGTGGGTTTGCATGGCTACCGGTACGCTGCACCTACACCCTCATCGCAGCCTACTGCCACTTTTGCTAGTTTTTGTACAGCATGCAAAGAGAGTCATGGCATGTGAAAAACGTGGAAATGACTGTTGGCCCCATTGATTAATCCCATCTAGGCACCGTGGCAGTTTAACATGCTTTGCTTCCTACCACTTTTTGTGAGCGTGGCCGTAGCCACGCATTTCCACCCCTCTTTGCTCTTTGGCTTGTCATCATATATAGGTCATGGTGCAAGGGGTGGACTGTTGTCTACATTGACATGCCCAATGAATGGGTTTCACGGAATCATTGGTCAAGTCAATGTGCACAATAAATATTTGGTTAGTCCCTCCCCCCCATCCCATTTTTTTTTAAATTGCATTATCATGGGTTTGTTGCTTGCAAGGGTTTTTTCATGGTCGATTTTGTGGCCTATGCTATTTGGAGAAGTGTGTTTCTAAGTCATGCCTAGGTGTGGAGGTGTTTACATGCCTTTTTGCGGCCAGTGTTATAATACGACTTTAACGTGGTTCTCTGGAGAACATAGGTTACAAGCTTGGAGGTGGAGGTAGATCATGAGTCCCTCCCCCCTCCTTGCTTTTAAAAAAAAATTACATTCCCGTGGGTATGTTGCTTACAAGAGTTCTATCATGCTTGGTTTTGTGGCCTTTGCTATTTGGAGGAATGCGTTTATAAGTCGCGCCTAGGTGCGAAGGTGTTTGCATGCCTCCTACCGTAAGTGTTATAATGCGACATTAATGTGGGTCTCTGGAGAACATAGTTTTGCAAGCTTGCAGGTGGAGACAGATCATGAGTCCCTCCCCCTCCCCCCTTTTATTTTTAAAAAGAAAATTGCATTCTCGTGGGTTTGTTGCTTGCAAGAGTTTTCTCATGCTCGATTTTGTGGCCTTATGGTATTTTGAGAAATGTGTTTCTAAGTCGGG
>NC_056565.1:29732915-29752915 GCF_013358625.1 Macadamia integrifolia | reverse complement strand
CAATGTTAGGAAGTCCAGAGACGTCGGCGGGGGCCTCGGGAAGAGTTATCTTTTCTATTTAACAGTCTGCCCACCCTGGAAATGGCTCAGCTGGAGGTAGGGTCCAGCGGCTGGAAGAGCACCACACGTCTCGTGGTGTCTAGTGCACCCCCAGTGGCCCTGGAAAATCCAGAGGACCAAGTGCCGACCACGCCTGGTCGTACTCATTACCGATTCAGGTCTCCAAGTTGAATAGCTTCTGGTCGATGGAACAATGTAGGCAAGGGCAGTCGGCAAAATGGAACCACAACCTCGGGAAAAGGATTGGCTCTGAGGGTTGGGTATGGGAGTCCCAGTCTAGAACCCATCGATTGTCAGCGGACTGCTCAAGCTACTTTCGTGGAAAGAGCGGAACACCACGTGTCAATCAGGGGATGGACTGGGAACGACCCCCTTGGGGGCCTTCCCCGGGCGTCGAATAGTCGACTCAGAACTTATACGGACAAGGGGAATCCGACTATTTAATTAAAACAAAGCATTGCGGTTGTCACACCCCGTTCACATAGAACCGGGCTAGTGACCGGGTTAACACCGGTTAACCCAAACTTTCCAGGATCATCTGATACAGTATCCAACCACAGCATACACACAACTAAGAAAGTGTTCATCAGTTTAGCGGAAGACTTAATTTACCTGTAAATATTCCCATTATACTTGATACCCAAATTGTAATACATAGTTTAGTACATGTGGGCCCGCAGGCATGATATTTACACAAAAAGAATACAATTTACATATCAAGTACACAAAAGGGATCATCAAAAATCAAAGAGTACAGCCCAGCTCGGTATCAAAGGGATCATCAAAATCAAAGAGTACAACTCAGCTCGGTATCAAAGGGATCATCAAAATCAAAGAGTACAGCTCAACTCGGTATCAAAGAGATCATCAAAATCACAGAGTACAGCTCAGCTCGGTATCAAAGGGATCATCAAAATCAGAGTCAAGCTCAGCTCGGTATCAAAACTGCGATCCCACAGCACAGCCCTTGCACGGGCAATCTGTGTCATGCTTTAATTCCTCGGGGACCCACCAATCCTCTTCAAGGAATTCAACTGTGGGGCCTGACCCTTGCTCTTCAGGTTGATGACCTGCAAAATCCTCTAAAAGGGGTGTACATGTGGGATGAGCTCACTAGCTCAGTAAGTGAAAAGAAGGACCACACAGCGGTCCACACAAAAAAACACAACCATATGCACAATATGCTATGCAATTCATTTTTAATCACTTCCACTTAAACAACATTACTAAGTCTTTGGTTTAGTGCTACTACAACCACAGTGCGCGTATACCCCAGGTACGAGCCGCGAACTCCATCCCACGATATGCCCATAGGGCTGTCGAAGAAGGCCCACCGTGAGTACTCGGAAAAGTAAAACATGCCGACCACCAGCTCTCAACATAAAAGTAAATGACAGAAAATAAAGGTGCTGACTACAGCAATTTAAAAGCAGTACGATTCGCCTTCTTGAATATACCACCGGGGTTGCCGACTGTCCTAATGACCAGCCAGGGATATGTCTAACCGCCACAGTGACCCCACAACCGCGACCACTGCTTCCCCCCAAATGGTAACCCAACACCTCAACCCCTGTTGGGAAGGGTCGTAGCACGGGAAGATGATAATCCTACACCGCATGCTCCTATATGACATAGTACGATTGCATAGTACCTCCGCGTCCCATTCCACGAGCCACCAATGCACTCGTTTCTAAGCCAACTACGGTATCTAGTCTATTAATGCATTATGCACAATGATGTCAACATTCATCACATAAGCACATCACCATTTGACATTGAGAAAATAAACACAACACGCATGGCATAAAAATATGAGGATGACTAAGCTACATAGCATTTGTATGATGACATGGCTAGTCTAGATACAATTAAATGAATGCCAAACAAGCCTTGAAACAAGGTCAAACATCCTCTCCCCACTTACCTGTAGTGTACAAAGATTCACGTTTGGTACTGGTGAGATCCGGTGCGAGAAGCGTAAGTTTTGGTCAACCTATCATAAGTGACTGGGGTTAGTATTTCACCACTTTGGGGTCAAAACTAACAAGATTTGATGACAAAATCATGTTTAGAATCCTAAAAGAAGGTCGTACGTCCGTTTTGGGTCCATTCGGACGTAAAAATCACGTTGGGAGCCTCTCGGGTGGGTCGGACAGCCCACCTGTCATGACCCACTAATCATGACCGGCAGGTAGGTCAACCCATCGGTCCTGACCCACCGGTCATGACCGACGGCAAACCTGCCCATCGGTCAGCCCACCGGTAGGGCCCATCGACGGGCAGGTTGGCCCATCAATCGGCCCACCGGTTGGGCCCTCCGGTTGGCCCCGAGGGCCTGCCCTCTCAAGCGGGTGCCCTCAGGTGGGCCATTTGGCCCATCGGTCTTGGCCCACCAGTCCTCGCAGAAAAACACCATTTTTCCCTAAAACCTTCCCCAACCTTTGGGGAATCAAATGGGGCTTTTCCAAACCCATTCTCCACATATTCAAAGTCTCATAAAATGGTCCTAACCTAGATCTAGGTTAGATTTAAGGACTGGAATCCATCTTACCTTCTCTGCTCAAGAACTCGTTCAAAAACCCCAAAATCACTTCAAATCACCAATGCTCATATCCTTCAAACTCAATACATAAACCATCTATTAAACCTTAGATTCATCATCTCAAGGAGGATTTACAAAACCTCAAGAAACACTACCCAAATCAAGGGTTTTACTTGGGTATGGTGAAAGTTTAAGGAACCTAGCCTTTGCTCACCTCTAAATGTAGATCTCGTGTTGGAGATCACTCTTCCGACGTCGGAATGGGAAGATCAAACCTTGGCACCGCTGAAAACCATTTCTTCTTCCTCTTCCTTCCCCTTTCTTCTTCGTTCTCTTTTCTCTCTTCGTTTCTCACTCCTCTTAAATCTTCCCACCAACCATTCAGTGTAATAAATGAGATATTGAAAAAAACACAAATCCTGCTATTTATACTTTCTTAAAATCATTAGTGACACATGGGTGGGTCACTCAGGTGGGCGGATGCGCCCACCTGTGACCGCTCACCTAAGGGCTGAAAATTGGCCACCAAGTGGGATTTTGATGGAATTTGACTCTCGGTACGAATCTCGCTCTCGGCATAAGATATAATATACGTATGTGCTTTAAGATACGGCTACATACCTGCTTTATCCATACATGGCCTTATGATATGTGAATGTACACGGCTTGGGTACACCCATCTCCTCTGGCACTGACTAGGACTTGTCTGGCCAGCCGGTGTTCAAAGTCACCCTTGCCATCATAGTCCATAAGGAACCCGCCTTAACCCTCTCCGGTTCGGGTCCTGTATGGTTAAACCGGGTCAACCGTGTAATCAGACCGGGTTTAAGAAGTAGGGTATTACATTTACCCCCCCCCCCTTTCTGAAAATTTCGTCCTCAAAATTGGCATACCTGGTTGTTCAAAAAGATGAGGGTACTTGGCTTGGATTTCATCCTCTTTCTCCCAAGATGCTTCTTCAAGTGAATGATTTGCCCATCGCACCTTTACGTAGGAAATGGAGCGGTTGCGAAGGGTTTTCACCTTTCGGTCCAAAATTTCAGCTGGCTGCTCTGTATAGGTCATATCAGCTTCTAGATATTCTGGTTCCACGGGTAATACATGAGATGGATCATGAACGTATCGCTTCAGCATGGATACATGAAATACGTTATGAACATCCCCGAGTGAAGATGGCAGAGCAAGCATGTAGGCTACTGAGCCAACCCAGGCTAATATCTCAAATGGGCCAATGTATCTTGGGCTCAACTTCCCCCTTCTGTGAAATCTTTGCAACCCCTTAGTAGGAGAGATCTTGAGAAACACCTTTTCTCCTGGATGAAATTCAATGTCTTTTCTGCGGTTGTCTGCATAGCTCTTTTGATAAGACTGAGCTGCTTTAATCCGTTCTTGAATAACATTGACCTTGTCACAAGTCATCTGTATCATTTCAGGTCCTAACATTCGGCGTTCGCCTACCTCATCCCAATACAAAGGAGTTATACACCTCCTACCATATAATGTCTCATACGGAACCATCCCAATTGTAGCTTGGTAACTGTTGTTATAGGCAAACTCCATAAGGGGTATATATTCTTCCCAACTACCACACATTTCCATTGCACATGCCTTGAGCTCTAATATTTGTATGGTTTGCTCCGACTGACCATCAGTCTGTGGGTGAAAAGCAGTACTCAAATTCAATTATGATCCTAAGGCATGCTGGAAGCTTTTCCAAAATCTGGAAGTGAATCTTGGGTCTCTGTCTGATATAATGCTCACTAGCACTCCATGCAAGTGCACTATGTTATCCATATAAAGTTGTGCTAATTTGGCCATAGAGAACTTGGTCTTGATGGGAATGAAATGAGTAGTCTTAGTAAGCCGATCAACGATCACCCATATCGCATCCATCCCCTTAGGTGTACATAGTAGTCCAGTGACGAAGTCCATTGTAATCCTATCCCACTTCCAGTCTGGTACTGGGAGTGGCTGAAGAGTACCATAAGGTCGATGCCTCTTAGCTTTTACTTTCTGGCATGTAAGACAAGTTGCTACATATAGAGCTATTGTGACTTTCATGCTTGGCCACCAGTAATTTTGTTTGAGGTCTTTATATATCTTTGTACTTCCTGGGTGGAGTGAGTACTCGGAGCTATGTGCTTCTCGCACTATCTTGTCTTGTATATCCAAATCATCGGGTACACACAATCTGCCTCGAAACATCAATGCCCCATCACTGGCTAAAACAAAATCTGGGTCGTTCATTGTTTGATCTTGAACGATAACTTTGATCCGCTGTAATTCAGGATCCAAAGGTTGTTTCATTATTACCTCTTTCCTAATAGTCGGATGCACCTGTAGAGCCACCATGGATACAGTCAACCATTTAAGGTTTTCTGGTTGACGTTCAAACTCTAAGGTTGCTCCTTCATATAAGAGAGCTTCATCCATTAGCGTCGCCTCTTATACAAGTGGTGGGCTGACTGCTAAGTATGAGAGTGACACAGTCTGTGCCTTCCGACTCAACGCATCTGCCACTACATTAGCCCTGCCAGGATGATATTGAATGTCACAGTCATAATCCTTCATGAGCTCAAGCCATCTCCTCTGCCTCATGTTCAAATCCTTCTGGGTGAAAAAGTACTTAAGGCTTTTGTGATCACTGTATATCTCGCACTTCTCCCCATACAAGCAATGTCGCCAAATCTTAAGGGCAAAAATGACTGCGGCTAGTTCCAAGTCATGAGTGGGGTAGTTCTTCTCATACTCCTTTAGTTGTCGGGAAGCATATGCTATCAGCTTTCCGAGTTGCATAAGAACACAACCCAACCCAACTTTGGAAGCATCAGTGTAGACTGTCATTCCACCTGTGCCTTCAGGGATGGTCAACACAGGGGCCGACACCAACCTCTTTTCAACTCCTGAAAACTCGTCTTGCATTCCTCTACCCAGTCAGACTTCATACCCTTTTTTTTCAACTTAGTCATTGGTGCTGAGATCCGAGCAAAAATCTCAATGAAGCGCCGATAATATCTAGCCAAACCCAAGAAGCTTCTAATTTCAGTGACATTTTTAGGGCTTTCCGACTCTACTACTGCTTTCACCTTATCAGGATCCACCTCGACTCCGGCCTTAGACACTACGTGCCCAGGAATCCAACTTGCTTAAGCCAAAATTTACATTTTCTGTATTTGGCAAACAATTGTTGTTCTCTCAACCTTTGTAACACCATTCTCAAATGTTGAGTCTGCTCCTCTTCTGTCTTGGAGTAGATCAAGATGTCATCAATAAAAATAATTACCCATTTATCGAGGACATCGTGAAATACTCGATTTATTAAATCCATGAATGCTGCCGGTGCATTGGTTAACCCAAAAGATAACACTAGGAACTCATAGTGACCATACCGAGTCCTGAATGTTGTCTTAGGTATGTCGCCGCTCTTTATCTTGAGATGATAATAGCCTGATCGAAGGTCTATCTTTGAAAATACCTTGGCACCCTGCAGTTGGTCAAATAAATCATCAATGTGTGGCAATGGGTACCGGTTCTTAATGGTTAGCTTATTCAATTCCCGGTAATCAATGCACATACGCAAGCTGCCATCCTTCTTCTTGACAAACAATACTGGGGCACCCCAAGGTAAAACACTTGGGTGAATAAAACCCTTCTCCAACAATTCTTGCAACTGCATCTGCAACTCCTTCAGTTCGGCTGGTGCCATCCGGTATGGGGCTTTAGACACTGGAGCTGCTCCAGGAACCAAGTCTATGGCAAACTCCAACTCTCTATCAGGCAGTAAATGCATCAAATCATCTGGAAATATGTCAAGAAACTCTTTAACCACCTTTACCTCTTCTAGAGGTGTAATCCTTGCATCAACATCAAGTACCGATGCTAAGTAGCCTTGACATCCACTCTCCAACAACTTTACCGCTTGAAGGGCGGAGACGAGGACCTTTCTAGCCCGTTTCACTTTATCTGCTCGGTATACCCATTCTTTTCCTTCATCATCTATCACCCTAATTAATTTTTCAGCACACATCACAATCGCTCGATGGGCCGAAAACCAATCCATGCCTAGTATAACATCAAAATTTTGTATATTGAACTTAATGAGTTGTGCATCCAATTTCTTCCCACTAATTTCCACTGGGCACGGCCCATACACCTCCTTCAATTGTGTAACTTTACCAGTACGCATACTAACAATCATCCCATGATCTAGGGTCTTGGGTGGCATACCAAGTTTCTCAACAAATCTCTTAGATACGAATGAATGTGTAGCTCCTGAATCGAATAAAACATAGGCTGGTATGCTGGATATAGATAGGACACCTAGTATACCAATGCATATAATTTCAGCAGGTCATGAATATTTAACATAAGGAAATTCTTAAATTTAAAATGTACCTGCTACCACTTCTGTTCTGGCCTCAGCTTCCTCAACTGATAGGGCATACATCCTTCCCTGCGGTTGATTCCCCCGAGTTAAGGGAGGTCGGTACGCAGAGGGCTGACTGGAGGGCAAGGCTGGTCTGACCCGACAGTCTTTAGCATAGTGCCCATAGGAATGGCAGTTAAAGCAATGGATCTGAGATGCCAAAACTGGGGCGGGGCCCCTCTGCACTTGACCCGTTGAAGATGAAGGTCGGGGTGGCCTTGGAACTATAGGTACCGCACTAGTGTTTGGGCGGAAAGATGTAGAGCCTAAACCACTAGCTGGTCGAGGAGGGTAGCTAGATGGCCTATAGGGCTGCCTTTATGTAGGCCTAGAACTGTATGACCCACGGTATGCCTTGGAGGAGTTGCCCATATCCGGAAATGGATTTGTTCTCTTCCATAGTCCAGGTGTGAGGGATTGTTCTCTCTTCTGCTTATCTTCCATAGTCTTGGCCTTCTGCACAATCTGGCCATAGTCTGTCAAGTCTAAGACCTCAAGTACAGACCCAATGGATGCCTTTAGGCCCTTCAGAAATCTTATAGTCTTTTCTTCAACTGTCCGCATATGCCTAGGGGAAAAATGGAACAAGCTCTCAAACTGCTACTGATACTCAAGGATAGTCTTACTTCCTTGAGTTAAGGCCATAAATTCCATCTCCTTACGGCCCCTGAAGCTACGTGGGTAATGATTGTCCAAGAACAACTCCTTTAACTGCTCCCAAGTGGGTTCCGGATGTGCGGCCAACAAAATGGGCTTGGAGGCTTGCCACCAAGAGTTGGCCTCCTTCTTGAATTGCAACCCCGCACAAATAAGTTTCTGTGCTTCAGTGCACTCAATCACCTCAAATATTTTCTCTAGCTCTTGGATCCATTGGTTCGGCTCCAAAGGATCACTCCCCACCTTAGAGAATACAGGTGGCAAGTTCCTCTTGAACGACTCCACTACCCTCGACGTATTATTCGCTGGCGGGTAATTGGGAGCATAAGCTAGATAGTAAGGGTATGGAGGGGGCACCACATGCGGAGGAACACTGAATGGCGGAATTGGAGGTGTACCTCCCACTTGTGGCCCCGTACCAGACCCTACAGGAGGGTCCTGTGGAGTAAGTATCCGGGGAGGCTGACCTGTTTGAGAAAGGTCCAATTGTTGATGTATAGCAGCCATAAATGCTTGCTATTGCCGAAGCATTTGTTGGTGGAAAGCCTGTTGTGACTGCTGGATTATGGTAGCAACATCCCCCGGAGTAATAACCGGTGGAGGGTCCGGAAGTGCAGTCATAGGTGGGTCCCCTTGTGCCCCACCCTGACCAAAGGTCTCTGGAGGTTGTGGAAGTGAGGTTTGCCCCACAGAGCGGGACCTTCTGGGATTCGGTGGTCGACCGACCGGACGAGGACCACGTGAGGTACCTCGTGCATTGCTACCGGATCTAGTACATACCATCGTATCCCTGTACCTGAAACATATCATACACCACATTGGTTAAACACCTTAGAATTGACATCAGCACATAATTATATGCCAACACACAGGGTATTATAGTGTGTGACCGCTTGCAACTAGCCATAACTTAATCCCGAAAATACAGGGCTAGTGCTTCAAGAAATGGACAATGGTCCCACTCGACCATATGGTGCTATCCACACACCCTTTTTTTTCAGGTATGTTATTATAAGAATATTAATAATTATTATTATTATAATAATACCCCCATTTTTTTTCAAGTATTCTCTCAACCGACGGGCTGCCACCGGCGGGCAGGTTGGGCCGTCAGTCCGCCCACCGGTCCAAATCTGTAATCGACGAGCTGACATTGTTGGGCAGGTTGGGCCGTCGGTGGGCCCGCCGGTCTACCCAAGTGAAAATTAAGAATTGGGCTTTTAAGCCCTTGTTCCTCATTTGTTCTCCCATTTCTTCCTCACTCTCTCTCTCTCTCTCAGGAAATTTTTGAGAGCTCCTTGACGCTTCCACTCGCGATCTCACTCAACGATCCGACGGTTTTGGGAAGATTCAACTCCTCTACCTACAAGTAAGTTTCTTCCTCATTTTCTTCTCAGAACGTGTACTTTGGGGGTAGAACTCATGTGTAGTCTTCAATCTCGATTCTTTTCCGTGTTTCTTTCCATAGAACAGTGATTTCATGTAAATGTGATGTTTTCTTCATGATTTATTTCTAGTTTTAGGATTTACTTCTCAAAACTTTTTTTTTTTTTAGAGAAACCCCAATCGTGCCCTAGTTTTCTCAAATTTGGGGATTTCTGCAATCTCTGCTCTTTTCTTCCCAACTAACAACTCAAATGCAATGCCTTATGTTTGATTTGTACTTGACATGTTGTAGAGATCATGGAAGGTCAGGTAGGCTTGAAATCCCTTCCCTTCCCATGAAAATCCATCCCTTTGTGTTGGGTTTCTTTGATTCTCTTTCACCTCAATATCATAATAGTAGATGTTTTTGCATATTCTAAATTGTAGAATGATGGCATTTCATCCATGAACATGTAAGCTTCATGCTTCACTCTATTGTGAGTCTTTTCATTTTTTCCTTAGATTGAACTTGCACAATGAGAATTGGGATTTTTCTATCATTCTTTACTTGCCATGCTATATATTCCCTTTCTGTCACATTGCTATTTTGCCATAATCTCTGTCTTGTCACTGGCCAGGCATTTCATTCATAGGCTTTTTATCATTCCTCACTTGTCACATTTTGTCACACTCTATTTTTCTATGATTTCTGTTTTGTCACTTACCATGCATTTCATCCATAGACTCTCTATCATTCCTCGCTTGTCACATTTTCTGTTTTGCGAGAATTGGGTTTTTGGGGCTTCCTCTTACTGCTCAGCCATCTATTTATTCCCTTTGTTATTCCTTTTTCCTTACTCACCATTCTTTCCTCTTTTCTTGCCAGGATGTCTTCTCGCAAGGGCAAGGAACCCGCATCCTCTTCCACTCGGCGTAAGACCACCGCTTCCAAATGGAAGAGTGCGGGGACTAGTTCTCCAGCCCCTCGCACAGGGCGACCCGGACCTGCCCCTATTGATCCTTCCGACTATGACGAGGAACTCTTCCGCTGTTCAGAGGTAGCAACCAACTGGCAGGCCTTCCTGAAGAGGTCTGTAATGATGGAGAAGATTGTGGTAGTTGACGACTTCCACAAGGTTCAACTTCAGGAGAGGTTCACCACACTGGGTTGGCAGTCTATCCTCCACATAGATCATCCGTGCTACGAGCAGCTGGTTCGTAGATTCTACTGTAACCTGGAGGTTTCCTACCAGTACAGAGAGTATGCGATAACTAGTATGGTGAAGGGGGTGGACATTTAGCTGACCGTGGACACCCTGGCCAGTATTTTGGGTATTTCTTCAGTTGGGCACCGCTTCTACAGTCCTCCCAGGAGTAAGCCCATGGGCCCATTCTTGAGTTCAAAGACACCGGACCACATCTATGAGACCATCTGTGGCAGCAGGGAGTGTCTGGATTCTGAGACATCTTTCCCAAAGGTTCGTGTGTTTGCCCATTTGGTCCAGTTCAACTTGCTCCCCAGAGGAGGTCACCGAAACCAGGTGGGCTTCATGGCGGCCTTCTTAGCCTTCTGCATTTATAAGGCTTTAGAGGGGGGTGACGAGCACTTGTGCTTGCCTTAAGTCATCCTCAAGACCATGGAGCACCATACTTCTCACCCCGAGGATGGAGGATTTTCATATGGTAGGATCCTCACCAGGATCTTCGAGTTCTTTGGGGTGGACCTGAGTGGTGAGGAGGGGAAGATGCCAGCAGATAAGTTTGACAGGGGAAATCTATTGAGGGTGGGTCTCCACACTCTCATGGATGTACCTCAGAGAGCAAGAGCTCAGAGAGGTAGGGATAGGAGGGCTGCCCCTAGGGAGGATGTTCCCATGGAGGAGGAGTCTAGTGAGGAGGATGAGGACTATGTTCCTCAGGGTGGGGAGGATGATTTTGTGGACGAAGACATCCTTGAGGAGGTGCCTCATGAGTCGAGAGGTGCTGATCCTGGCTTCACTAGAGCTGCAGGCCCACAGCATAGAGCCCCACCACCTGAGAGTGGTGCATATGATTTTGAGGGCATGATGTCTACTATGAGGGCTTTGAAGGAATGGCAAGATCAGCTGCTAAGGAGACTGGATGAGAGCGCTTCTAGGTAGGAAAACATCCTGGAGAGGCAGGCTACTTTGGAGAATTCCTTTCTCAGACTGGGCCAGGACTTGGATACAACGGCCAATGCCATTTTAACAGATTTTGGCCGACTTCGGAGGGATGTATAGCTGGTGAACTCGAGGTTTGACTACTACGACCGTCGACTCAATGTTAACTCTAGACCTCAGGTGAACGGAGTAGTAGTATTGGACGATAACGATGATCAATGAGGACTTAGCTCGTCCACACCAGCTTCTCACCTGTTTCATGTTATTGATCTTATTGTATTTTTCTTTCTTTTCTCATTCTTTGTACTTTCTCTATAACTGGACTCATTTGTGGGGTGATGTGTTTTGATGGTGGTTTGTGGTGAATTTGTATGTTTGATAACTTGTGTAGTTCAGTTGTGGTGTCTTTTGTTAATTATGACCATTGATATTTATATATATGTTGTTTATCAGGTGTTTGTGTGGAAAATTTTTGGAAATCTCGTTTTGCGCCGTTATGCTGCCGAAATTTTGTTAAACTCGTACTCGATTGGTTATGACATCAATTAATTAATCTTTTATTTTCTGTCATGCATGCCATGAATGCAATAACTAAATGCAACCATTTTTATTACTTTCTTTCTTTGGCTTTTATCTCTTTAAAGTTTTTTTTTTTACATTAACCCAATCCCATTTCCTATTATAGATTCTATGGGGTCTAATGGTATGCTGTGAGTGGAATAGAGCATCACGCTCTAATACCACCGTTGTCACACCCCGTTCACACAGAACCGGGCTAGTGACCGGGTTAACACCGGTTAACCCAAACCTGCCAGGATCATCTGATACAGTATCCAACCACAGCATACACACAACTAAGAAAGTGTTCATCAGTTCAGCGGAAGACTTAATTTACCTATAAATATTCCCATTATACTTGATACCCAAATTGTAATACATAGTTTAGTACATGTGGGCCCGCAGGCATGATATTTACACAAAATGAATACAATTTACATATCAAGTACACAAAAGGGATCATCAAAAATCAAAGAGTACAACTCAGCTCGGTATGAAAGGGATCATCAAAATCAAAGAGTACAGGTCAGCTCGGTATCAAAAGGATCATCAAAATCAAAGAGTACAGCTCAGCTCAGTATCAAAGAGATCATCAAAATCAAAGAGTACAGCTCAGCTCGGTATCAAAGGGATCATCAAAATCACAGAGTACAGCTCAGCTCGGTATCAAAGGGATAATCAAAATTAGAGTCAAGCTCAGCTCGGTATCAAAACTACAGTCTCGCAGCACAGCCCTCGCATGGGCAATCCGTGTCGTGCTCTAATTCCTCGGGGACCCACCAATCCTCTTCAAGGAATTCAACTGTGGGGCCCGACCCTTGCTCTTTAGGTTGATGACCTGTAAAATCCTCTAAAATGGGTGCACACGTGGGATGAGCTCACTAGCTCAGTAAGTGAAAAGAAGGACCTCACAGCGGTCCACACAACAAAACACAACCATATGCACTATATGCTATGCAATTCATTTTTAATCACTTCCACCTAAACAACAATACTAAGTCTTTGGTTTAGTCCTACTACAACCATAGTGCGCGTATACCCTGGGTACGAGCCGCGAACTCCATCCCGCGATACGCCCATAGGGCTGTCGAAGAAGGCCCACCGTGAGTACTCGAAAAAGTAAAACATGCCGACTACCGGCTCTCAACATAAAAGTAAATGACAGAAAATAAAGGTGTTGAATCCAACAATTTAAAAGCAGTACGATTAGCCCTCTTGAATATACCACCGGGGTTGCCGACTGTCCTAATGACCAGCCGGGCGTATGTCTAACCGCCACAGTGACCTGACAACCGCGACCATTGCTATGCACTCGTTTCCAAGCCGACTATGGCATCTAGTCTATTAATGCGTTATGCACAATGATGTCAATATTCATCACATAAGCACATCACCATTTGACATTGAGAAAATAAACACAACACGCATGGCATAAAAATATGAGGATGACTAAGCTACATAGCATTTGCATGATGACATGGCTAGTCTAGATACAATTAAATGAATGCGAAACAAGCCTTGAAACAAGGTCAAACGTCCTCTCCCCACTTACCTGTAGTGTACAAAGATTCACGCTTGGTACGGGTGAGATCTAGTGTGAGAAGCGTAAGTTTTGGTGAACCTATCATAAGTGACTGGGGTTAGTATTTCACCACTTTGGGGTCAAAACTAACAAGATTTGATGACAAAATCATGTTTAGAATCCTAAAAGAAGGTGGAACATCCGTTTTGGGTCCATTCGGATGTAAAAATCACGTTAGGAGACTCTCGGGTGGGTCGGACAGCCCACCTGTCATAACCCACCAATCATGACCGGCGGGTAGGTCGACCCACCGGTCATGACCGACGGGCAGGTTGGCCCGCCGATCGGCCCGTCAGTAGGGCCCACCGATTGGCCCCAAGAGCCCTGTCATGACCGACGGGCAGGTTGGCCCGTCGATCGGCCCACCGATTGGGCCCATCGGTTGGCCCCGAGGGCCTACCCTCTTAGGCGGGTGCCCTCAGGTGGACCATTTGGCCCACCGGTCTTGGTGGAAAAATTCCATTTTTCCCCAAAACCTTCCCCAACCTTTGGGGAATCAAATGGGCTTTTCCAAACCCATTCTCCACACATTCAAAGTCTCATAAGATGGTTCTAACCTAGATCTAGGTTAGATTTAGGGACTGGAAGCCATCTTACCTTCTTTGCTCAAGAACTCGTTCAAAAACCCCAAAATCACTTCAAATCACCAATGCTCCTCCAACCGTGGAAACACTTCTTCAAATCCTTCAAAATCAATACATAAACCATCTATTAAACCTTAGATTCATCATCTCAAGGGGGATTTACAAAACCTCAAGAAACACTACCCAAATCAAGGGTTTTACTTGGGTATGGTGAAAGTTTAAGGAACCTAGCCTTTGCTCACCTCTAAACATAGATCTCGTGTTTGAGATCGCTCTTCCGGCGTCGGAATGGGAAGATCAAACCTTGGCATCGCTGAAAACCATTTCTTCTTCCTCTTCCTTCCAATTTCTTCTTCGTTCTCTTTTCTCTCTTCGTTTCTCACTCCTCTTAAATCTTCCCACCAACCATTCAGTGTAATAAATGAGATATTGAAAAAAACACAAATCCTGCTCTTTATACTTTCTTAAAATCATTAGTGACGCATGGGTGGGTCACTCAGGTGGGCGGATGTGCCCACCCATGACCGCCCACCTGAGGGCCGAAAATTGGCCACCAAATGGGATTTTGATAGAATTTGACTCTCGGCACGAATCTCGCTCTCGGCATAAGATATAATATACGTATGCGCTTTAAGATACGGCTACATACCTGCTTTATCCGTACATGGCCTTATGATATGTGCATGTACATGGCTTTGGTACACTTGTCTCCTCTAGCACTAACTCAGACTTGTCTGGCCAGCCAGTGTTCAAAGTCACCCTTGCCATCATGGTCCATAAGGAACCCGCCTTAACCCTCTCCGGTTCGGGTCCTACATGGTTAAATCGGGTCAACCGTGTAACCAGACCGAGTCTAAGAAGTAGAGTATTACAACGATGGTCCCTGCAAATGCTCACGCAATGTGATTTCTGCCCAGTGCTCTGAATTCAAAGTGAAGAAATTCAACCAAGCGCGGGTAAATGGTGGGAGTAACTATGACTCTCTTAAGGTAGCCAAATGCCTCATCATCTAATTAGTGACGCGCATGAATGGATTAACGAGATTCCCACTATCCCTATCTACTATCCAGTGAAACCATAGCCAAGGGAACGGGCTTGCAAGAATCAGTGGGGAAAGAAAACCCTGTTGAGCTTGACTCTAGTTCGACTTTGTGAAATGACTTGAGTGGTGTAGGATAAGTGGGAGCTAGAAACGGTGCAAGTGAAATACCACTACTTTTAGCATTATTTTACTTACTTCGTGAGTTGGAGGCGGGGCTCTGCCCCTCCTTTTGGACCCAAGGCCCTCCTCAATAGGGTGATCCAGGCGGAGGACATTGTCAGGTGGGAAGTTTGGCTGGGGCGGCACATCTGTTAAAAGATAACACAGGTGTCCTAAGATGAGCTCAACGAGAATAGAAATCTCGTGTGGAATAAAAGGGTAAAAATTCATTTGATTCTGATTTCCAGTACAAATACGAACCATGAAAGCGTGGCCTATCGATCCTTTAGACCTTTGGAATTTAAAGCTAGAGGTGTCAGAAATGTTACCTTAGGGATAACTGGCTTGTGGCAGCCAAGCATTCATAGCGACGTTGCTTTTTTATCCTTCGATGTCAGCTCTTCCTATCATTGCAAAGCAGAATTCACCAAGTGTTGGATTGTTCACCCACCAATAGGGAATGTGAGCTAGGTTTAAATCATCATGAGACAGGTTAGTTTTACCCTACCGATGACAGTGTCATGATAGTAATTCAACCAAGTACGAGAGGAACCGTTGATTCACACAATTGGTCATCGCACTTAGTTGAAAAGCAAGTGGCGTGAAGCTGTCGTGTGCCGGATTATGATTGAATGCCTCTAAGTCAGAATCCAGGCTAAAGAAGCGATGCATGTCTCCATCACCGATTTTTTAACCCGCAGTAGGGGTCCTCCGACCCCCAGAGGCACGTGTCATTGGCCAAGCCCCCATAGTGGACGTGTTTTGTGGGCTGCCTTGAAGTGTAATTCCTGTCAGGCGATGGGTAGAATCCTTTGCAGAAGACTAAAATACACGATGGGGTATTGTAAGTGGTAGAGTGGCCTTGCTACCACGATCCACTGAGATTCAGCCCCGTGTTGCATCGATTCGTCCCCCCATCCTTTTCCCCTTTTCTTTTCACCCAAATATTTCTAATTTTACCCCCACACCCTCCTGAGGCTAGGATTGTCCACGCATGGCCCCAGGTATGCCCAAGTGTTAACTACCCCAACGGTTGCCTGAGTATGGTTATGCATGTTGCCCAAGTGAAGTGTGCCTATGTGTGCACATTGAGTGCCACTAAGTGTACACGTTGTCACGACCTGGCCAACATAGGCCTATGGACTTAGGCCATTGGGCTAAGTAAGGTCCAAGTTCTAGAGTTTTCTACAAAGGTGTAATAACTCTAGATAATTTTATTGTAGATATTTCTAGAAGATATTTATAGGAGATATTTTGGGAGAGATTTCTAGAGTTCTCCACTAAGGAGGTGGGAAGCTTTTAGTCTCCTCCGCAACCGTTGGATGGAGGACATTTGTAAATATCTTAGCCATCGATTATAACTTGGGGTGCCTACAAATAGGTGTTGCCTCATTTGGGAAAGACACTCACCAAGGACCAACCAAGAGTGTTCAACCGAGCAAGTGAGTTCTCAAGCCTTGTACTCAAGAGCTCTCTTGTGCAATACAAGTTCATTCTTCTCAAATTCACTCTTGTGTTCACTTCTTCTCCTCCCAAGTCCCTCAAGGAGGCTGGTTAGGCAGACTTAATGCGGAAGGTAGATGAGATGGCAACACAAGGTATAGGCATCGCTGTGGGCAAGGTTGCACTAGCGCGCATAAGGCTACTGGCGTCGTGGCAGGTTGCCGTGCACATGGATGCGGGCGTGGCTGCAATACCACACACATGGTTGCATGCCACCTCACGCACGACTGTGGGTAAGGCTCCACTATAGAGAGTATGGGTATAGGCTACTGCGCCCACATGGCTTGGGGCAAGGGTGCACCACCACGCGTAAGGTGGCAGGCAACAACGCACATTGCTACGGGAAAGGGTGCACAACCGCATGCAAGGTGGTAGGCATGGCCGAACATTTCTGTGGGCAATGGTGCAAGCTGCACACACCAGGCTACTGCCCCTGTCGCAGTTCCACGCACATGGCTGCGACCACGGCTACACATGCCCTACACAAGGTTACTCGCATGGCTGCACATGCTGCGCGAAAGGTTGCAGGCATGGCGCACATGACACGCCGATGGCTG
Source organism: Macadamia integrifolia (assembly GCF_013358625.1). Classification (NCBI taxonomy): domain Eukaryota; kingdom Viridiplantae; phylum Streptophyta; class Magnoliopsida; order Proteales; family Proteaceae; genus Macadamia; species Macadamia integrifolia. The sequence goes on along the minus strand of NC_056565.1, from coordinate 29,735,739 downwards.
CATAGCCACGCCCAAGGTTACATTCCATGCCGCACATACCGCACGCTTGGATGCCCTAACGCGCCCAAGGTTGTGGGCATGGTTGCACATACCACACCCCTGGCTGCCCCTACCACTCACAATTTTGTGTGTGTTGCTGCACATCGCCCTCCAAATCGCATGCATGGTTGCATGTGCCACGCCCATCGCTGCCTCACTTCGCGCTTGGTTTCGGGAGTTGCCAGACGTGCCGCACACGAGGTTGTAGGCATGGTTGCACCACCGTGCGTAAGGTTGGGTTATGTGGTCACACATGCATCGGGCATGGCCTCCCATGCGACGATTATGATGGCTGGCATGGCCGCACATGCCATGGGCATTTCAGCACATGGCACACATAAGGTTGCAGACATTGCTACACTTCTGTGCCCACATCTGCAGTCCCCCATGCACATGGCTCACACATGGGTGCTGCCGCGGTCCCTATGGCCCATGCAATAGAGGCTCCTTTGCGGCCTTCGGCTACACACGAGGCACCAACTGTTGCACATGTCAAGGCCATGCCCGCATAACATAGTTTGGGTCATTAAATCATGTTGTGCAAAACATCCCTTTGGGTTAGATAAGTCTTGCAATTGGCTATTTGGCACTCAAAGTACAATCATTTTCACTTAAATCCCGCATTTCCATATTTTTGGGTATTTTTCATAATGTTTCAATCATAAAATATTAAAAAACATCAAAATATGTTGGAATGGTCCAATATCTTTTTAGAACATTCTATCAACCTTTGGAAGACATCCGAAATTGAGTTTTCAGAAAAATACATTAAAATGAATTTTTCATAGTGTTTTGAATTTAATATGTTTTTTAATATTAAAAAATTAAATATTTATCAGAAAACTATGATTTTTATATGAAAATAATATTTGGATTTTTCCTCAATTTCATACCAATTTTCATTTGATTTGGATACTTGAAGCTCAAAAAAAAGTTCGGTATATTTTTTGGGGGGGTCATGTCTCCTTCTGGAAAGGGGCAAAGAGCATAATAGCTACCTTGAGGGAGGGGGTGCCACTCTCCCCGAGTGGTTTTTTAGGGGCCGCACAGTGGGGCAGCATACAATAAGCGGGCATGGTAGGAAAACCCAAAAGACCCATGGCATGGGAAAAAAAGTGAAATGGCACATCGGTTTCGATAAGTTAGCCCTTGGTGTGCGTCGAGGCCTGCCACTGCGTGCGGCTGGATACACATGCTTGCCTGCCTTGCGTGCCATGACCCTATAGCTGTTGTCACGTGTACCATTCGTGGCACAGCATGCCCAACGAAGGTGCACGTCCTCGCGAATGGTTAGCCCTTTTATTGCACAACGCCGCCCCCTTCTGCCGCACAGCGTTGCCTGCCACCATAGGCTATTGGGCGTACATGGCTGCCTACCATGTGCTGTCACACCCCCTCTTTTGCTGCCACATGTGCCCGTCGACACATAGCATGCACAACGAAGGCATGGCGTGTGAAAACATGTATATAGCACGTCCGTCCCGATGGTCATCCCCTCTGTCGCACACAGTTGCCTGCCATTGTGTGCTGCTGGGCACGCATGGCTGCCTGCCTTGCACTGTCGTGCCTCAACATCTTCCGCTACATGCGTCTGTCACCGTACAGCTTGCCCAAGAATGGCATGGCATGTGCAAAACACCTGCACGGTATGTCAGTTTCAAAGATTTGGCCCTTAGTGTGCGTTGTGCCTACCATGGGGTGCTGCTTGGCCCTCATGGTTGCCTACTATATTCCACTATGCCTCGACAGCTATTGCCTCCTACGCTCGTAGCTACAAATAAAGCCCAACAAAGGCTTGCATGTATATAAAAACAAGTACATGGCTCGTCTGTCCAGATGGTCAGCCCATCTGCCGCACACCACTTCCTACAGTCGTGTGCTGCTAGGTGCGCATGGCTCCCTACCTTCCGCTGCCATGCCCCCACAGTTGCTATCACATGTGTCCGTAGCTGCACAGAATTTTCAAGAGAGGCATGGCATTCGAAAACAAGTAAATGGCCAATGTGTCCAGATGTTCAGCCCCTCTACCGCACACCACTGCCTGCCACCCTGGGCTGTTGGCTACGCAACGGTTCCTGCCTTGTGCTGCCATGCCCCCACACCTGTTGCCAGATGTGCCTGTAGCCGTATGGCATGCTTAAGATAGGCCTAGCATGTGAAAATCACCATCAAGGCACGTTGGTTTCGTTGACTACCTTTGATGTGCGTTGTGGCCTACCATGGTGTGCTGCTGGGCGTGCATGGCTCCCTACATAGCTGCTACCACATACGTCACCAGTAGCCACACAGCATGCCCAAGAGTTGCATGGCATGTGAAGGACAGCAACATGGCATGATGGTCCGGATGATTAGCCCCTTGTTTTGCATCTTGGTCGGCCAATGTGTGCTAGTGGGTTTGCATGGCAGCCTACACACTACACCTACACCCTCACCGCAGCCTACTACCACTTTTGCTAGTTTTGTACAGCACGCCCAAGAGAGTTATGGCATGTGAAAAACGTGGAAATGACGCGTTGGCCTCGTTGATTAATCCCATCTAGGCACCGTGGCAGTTTGATGTGCTTTGCTTCCTGCCATGTGTAGTTGTGCTAGTGCCTCTTTTTGTGAGTGTGGCCATAGTCAGGCATTTCCACCCCTCTTTGCTCTTTGGCTTGTTGTCATATGTAGGTCATGGTGCAAGGGGTGGGCTGTTGTCTACATTGACATGCCCAATGAATGGGTTTCATGGAATCATTGGTCAGGTCTTTGTGCACAATAAATATTTGGTTGGTCCCTCCCCCCCCCC
>NC_056565.1:29732189-29732815 GCF_013358625.1 Macadamia integrifolia | reverse complement strand
AAGTGAGCTCATTTAAGGGCATTGTTCATAAAAAAAAAAAGTAACAAAGTTGCTTTTACGGTTTGTTTAAAAAAAAGTAACAAAGTTGCTTCCACCGAATGCATATAATCACACCTCACTTGATATGGGTACTGTGGGTGCAGGGTATCGATCCCTGTACCTCTCGGACGCGAAGAGGGCACCGTGCCATTTGACCCACAATCGCATATGGGTACTAGGGTTGCAGGGTATTTTATGTGTTTCTTATTTTTAAAATCTTAAAGTTAAATATAACATGCTAAGGTGAAATAAAGAATCAGGCGTTGGGCTATTGGCTTAAATGTCCGGTTTCGAATTTGGATCGGATCAGATTTTATTTGACAGATTCACCCTTATTTTAATAAAATATTTTATTACCATATACATTTATGCTTTGCCGGATCCATTAGAATTGGCATCCGATCTGATCTAGTTGATATTGAACAATATAAGTCAATTTTGTTTTTTGTTTAAAACTTAAACTTGAATTGGGCCAAGCCCATGTTTTTTTGTTTTGATTTTTTTTTTAAACTAAAGTTAATCTAATGGGCTAAGCCCATATGTTTTATATTATAGGAACTAAGTTAAATTTAGAAAGGGACTAATGG
>NC_056565.1:29687769-29727281 GCF_013358625.1 Macadamia integrifolia | reverse complement strand
TAAATAAATTTTAAAATCTAAAACTTGTGACATATGCTGCCCAAGTGGGAGATTGTAAGATTTCCTATTAGGTGGGCTAGCATAGTCAAAGATTTGTTTCCAAAACCAGTTTAGTGGTGTTGACTAAAGATGGAGTAAGCAGAAAGAATCCAATATTATTGGGAAGTGATCTCTATGGAGATATTGGATTCTATTAGCACACCTTAATGGTATGAAATATTTATTACTATGTGTGGACCTAAGGTATTGTTTCCTTAATGGGGAGGAAATCCTAATTTTATTGCAGGGTTGGTCCCTACCCTCACCCCTATATATAGTTATCACTGACCCATTAAGTGAGCTTAACGACAAAAAGCAAAAGGGAAAGAGGGTAGACCAAACCAACATTGATCGAGTTGTACGAGGAGTATACAAGAAGACATTGAGGAGTACTTATTCTTCAGTCATGGATTCAGGTATGCCTAAAACTTATTTTTGTAGTGTTTGTCGTGCATGCTTATCGATCTTCATGAATCGTTCCGCATTTATTTTCTATCACATGAAGGATCAGTCTCAGATCATAACACCTCAACGAAGGGGCATGACGCATATTTCTCTGTTTCTTTGTTTCGATTCATTTGGCAATGATGGGTGTATTTTGAGTTATATCTTGGTGTATATAGGTTCGATTATTTGTGTGTTTTAAGGAGGGGGGGGTTTCTTAAGTCGTAGAATCATCTCTTGTATATGATTTGGACTCCATTAGGCCTCATTTATTTAAATTAAAAGTGAAGAGAAAAATTTTGAGCAGAATAGTATAAGTTTTGTAATCATCACAGAGAATAATTATGTAACAAACTCAACAATATGCTAAACTAGTAAACATGCACGTGCAAATGCACCTGTGAGCTTTTGGTAGGTGGCAGAAATCAGAAATGTTTGTAACAAACTACTTAATGCGAAATTCCATGGTTTCATTAGCATAATTACACAATATCGTGAAGCAAACATGCTCTGCTAAGGCAATCGCCGAAGGGTATTCTAGTTCTGTTGTATTTGGCTGGTGACTGTTCCCATCAAAGCATTTGCCACTCCAGTTGCATTAGACTACATTTTGTACTCAAGAATTCCAAAACTCATAAGTATATGATTCCTCAATGACTAATTGTACATTTGCATGGAGAGCATGAAACTGGATGTATGAAGTGTTTATACCCCTTTCACCGCAAGTCAGTTCTTGCAATGAACTAATCTCATCGTCATTTTCTTTCGGTTCATCCTCTAAATGCTTCATTTTTGTCCTATCTATCCGCTGCTCCTTCCTTATTCCATCCAATCAACACCCAAAAAACCAAGCCTATATCATACATGTTCAATGTCCCTAGATATGAGAACCAACACATGTATTGATAAGCAACAGTTGGCCATAGCTGCTAAAGAGATAAAGGTGGGCAATTATGTCAAGATATTCTTCCAAGCTACTTCTTGGAAGAACATAGGGAACAAAGGAGATAAGCCTAGGAGTTTACACAATGAAGTGCCAAAATCAACATAACTAAGACACTAATTAAGATAGCAGATAACAGTGGTCTTATGATATGTTGACCAGTTTGTTACACCAAAATAGCCAACTCATCAAATGCTTTACCAACATAATCAAAAATAGTTTCCAACAATACATTACTGATATCCCTTAAATGTTCAGAACATTAGCACTCCAATAGTGTTCATTACTACTGAATGCAAATAGATTATTAGCTTCATGAGACACAGAGCACATTATTTTCTGAAAACTGACTTTGAATATCAAAAGAATGAGACATCATCATCACCTCTCTAGGAATGAATTTAAACTTTTGTGCAAAATACTGGGCTTTGTGTATGCTTTACTTTCCATCCCTAATTTTTTCCCATAACTGGATTTACAAATATAGATGACGAACATTTTTTTTTTTTCTGTTTTTTTGGTTAAGTAGATTACAAACATGTTACCCATGCATCCAAAACCTTCATTTAAAGTGAGAAAACTTCAAAATTAACTTCTACTTCTGCAAAGCTCCAAAATTAACTTCTCGTTCTGCTTCAGTGAAAAACTCGATATATACTCCATATAGGTACTGAAGATCTTGACCCTGAAATCAAAATGACCTGCCGTTGCTCTTGCAATGCAAGAGATACTGTCAAGTCTCCAAATCGTCCCATTAGGACTGTCCATTAGTGCAATACCACCAGTAGCCCTTCACTCTTTCGGGATACAACTCATAAGTTTCCCCACCAAGGAACAATTTTCAACTCTACGATGGTTGCATACACATAAGAGGCATTGAGGCTACAACCAATATTCCATTAAATACATTAGTTTCAAAGGTTATATTATATTGTGCAACCTTCTTTTGTTGCACAAGCATCACCACCGCACTGGAGTCAAACTCCACCCAAAGCTGATTGATATCCATCTCACGAGCATGCATAAGACGTTCCATTAGCCCTTCCATTTCGGCTTCAAAAACCCCTATTACACCCATAAATATTTTATAGGATCCCATACCTCTTCTTGCATGATCTCGAAAGATCCCTCCCGCTCCCACTCTACCAGGGTTTCCCATAAATTATCATCAAAATTCAACTTTACCCAATTTATATGAGGCTTACACCAAAAAACATCTAAAATTGGTCTAGAATGCGCATCATGTATTCTCAAACCAAACTTCCTATAGCAAATAATATCAGCCACTGATTTGACTTTGCCTTTAGTGCTAGGACTGCTATTCCTTGTCTCATCAATGATCATTTGACAAACATACCTGGAGGGTCTCAATCTATCTTCATGTTGCCTCTTATTCCTCTCACGAATATTATCAGCCACAATAACCAGCCCTATCGCCCAAGCATCTTTGCAGCAAACCTGTCTTTGCATCCTTTTCCACCATTGAAAAGGTTTGGCCATGGATTCATGATTCTTCCATTCAACATTGAAATACCCATAGAAAGATTTCCATATCTCCTTAGAAAATACGCAGCGAAGAAAAATATGGTCCATTGATTCACTTCCCCACCACACAAGTTGCACTTTGAAACTATCGCAATTCTTCTCTTTCTCACCGCATCATCCGTAGGCAGCTTCCCATGGGTCAAACGCCATCCAAGAATTGACATCATTGGCTGCAACTTCTTGCACCATACCAAAAAGGCCCAAGGGACCTTAGGATTGCAACTCCTAATTTCCTCCCAAGCCTATTTTGGGCTGAAAAAGCTCGGATTAAATGGAGATTACAGGGAGATAGAAGTTCATAAATTTTCCATGTGGCTGTGAAGGTTAGAAGAATGAAAAATACTATAAGGAGTTTGAAAACTGGAGATGGGCAGATCATTACTAAGAAGATGTAGATGGAGGAGTTCGTGAAGAGTTATTATGAGAATTTTCTCAAGAGATCCCCTACCGCTTAGCACATGGATATGTTGGAATGTATTCCGTTTGTGTTGGCAGACGGAGATAGATGGAGGATGGATGCGATGCCATCCAATGATGAGATCAAAAGGGCGATTTGGGATCTCGATCCCGAGAGCTCTCTGGGTCCGGGTGGATTTCCAGGTACGTTTTACAGAGCTTGTTGGGACATTATTGTAGACACCAAATTTTGTCCTCCCTCGGCAATGATGAATTATGGGTAATTAGGAGACATATATTTTCTCTTTTGGAAAGAAGTTGAATTTTTGACATAAGTCCAGATTATCCCAGAACTTGTGATCGGTCAAACCAGATATTTTTAATGATGCGGAGAGGGTGATCGAAAGTGGTCATTAATACCTTTTGCTAGAAGATGACAATCGAGCCTAGCAGGTGCTCGATTCCCGTATCATTGGAAAGTATTCGGAAATAAGTTCTCATTGATATCTTGCATGAAAAAAATAGATACCTAGGTGTGCCATAAAGCCTACTTGAACTTTGAACCAGTTAAACCAGAATAAACCAAACTTAAACCAGACCAACCCTGACTAAACCCTGAACCAAACCAAACCCTAAACTAGACCAAACCCTGAACCAGACCAAACCCTAAACCAGACCAAACCCTAAACCAAACCAAACCCAACCCTAAACTAGACCAAACCGTAAACCAGACCAAACCCTAAACTAGACCAAACCCTGAACCAAACCAAACCTTAAACCAGACCAAACCCTAAACCAGACCAAACCCTAAACCAAACCAAACCCTAAACCAGACCAAACCCTGAACCAAACCAAACCCTAAACTTGAACCAAAACCCCTAACAAAAATTAAACCGTAAACCAAATCCTAAACCCAAACCAAAACCCTAACCTAACCAAACCCTAAACCCGAACAAAAACCCCTAACCTAAACTAAACCCTGAACCAAATCCAAAACCCGAACCAAAACCCTACCCTAAATTAAACCCTAAACCAAACCCTAAACCCGAACCAAAACCCTTAACCTAAATTAAACCCTAAACCAAATCCTAAATCCGAACCAAAACCATAACCTAAATTAAACCCTAAACCAAATCCTAAATCCAAACCAAAACCATAACCTAAATTAAACCCTAAACTAAACCCTAAACCCTAACCAAAACCCCTAACCTAAATTGAACCCTAAATCAAATCCTAAACCCAACCTAAACCTAAACCTGAACCAAACCAAACCACCCTAAACCAAACCCTATCTTGTTGACCAACCTATGTGATAAGATTTCCACCAAAGGCTACTACCGCCCAGGCTAGGGAGTAGCCACCCAGTCTAGGGGGAGTATTTGGAGGTGTAAGAGGGTGCCACAGGGTATTTCAAAGCCTCACGGGGTGCGACATGCTTTTTCAATGCATAATGGGGGTGACAAGTATCTTTTTCACCACACAATGGGATGACACAAGGGGGATCCGTGTAAGACCTTACACATTCGTGTAAGGCCTTACATGGATTTTTAAGGACTTACCAAATCTGTGTAAGCCCTTACATGGATTTAAGAGGGCCTTACATGGATTTGGCCCTCTTTTAGGCTTTTTACACCACTACCCCTCCTCCCCTCTATATATAGTGAACCTAGGTCATTGTAAAACCCTAGAGAAAAAATAGAGGAGAATCCCTAAAGAAAAAAAAATGTTTCAGAGGCCTTAAAAAAAGAGAGAGAAAGAGAGAGAGAGAAAGAAAAAGAAAGTCTGAAAGAAAGAGAGAAAGAGAGAGAGAAGAAAGAAAAAGGAAGACTAAGTCTATAGGAAGTCTAAACCGAGCTTCCGGAAGTCCACGTTGCCTATATCAGGTTAGTACAAAACTTTTGTTTAAGATCTTTTTATTTAATTTCAATACTTTCATTGCGGCGTGGAAGCCTTGCCGAAAATTCTAGAACTGATTCTGAGGGCGCGAGAGCCCTGCCCAAAATTCCAAAGCTGGTTTCGACCGAGGAATATGGCATGAAAGCCCTATTCAAAATTCCAGAGTTGATTCCAACCCTAGAAATACAGCGTGGAAGCCTTGTCCAAAAATTTCAGAGCTGATTCTAACTCTAGGAATACGACGTGAAAACCCTGCCCAAATTTTCAGAGCTAATTCCAACCCTAGAAATACGAGGTGGAATCCCTCCCAAATTTTCAGAGCTGATTCCAACCCTAGGAATACGGTGTGGAAGCCTTGTTCAAAATTCCAGAGCTGATTCAGACCCTAGGAATACAGCGCAGAAGCCCTCCCCAAATTTCCAGAGCTAATTCTGATTCTAGGAATATAGTATGGAAGCCTTGCTCAGATTCCCAAAAACCAAAACCCATAGTCACACCCTAGCATAGAAGCCCTATCAACTTTCTTACCCAGGTGCCGGAAGATTTTAATTTCTCCAAGAAAGAGAGAAGAAAATTAAAATTTTGCCCTTGAGTCGAGGAAAATGATCAAAAAATTCACTATTTTCATTGGTCATTATCATGTAAATATTATATTGTAACTTCATTTGCCTTATTTCTGTATATATTGTTTTATGTGTTTATTGCATAAAATAATGATTTACTGTTGTAGTTTCATATATTAATTTTATCATCTGTCCATTAAATGTAATTTGTTTCATCATTTCATGTGTTACCGTATGTGTTCCTCACGTGAAATAACGATCATGATTTTCCTGTCATAGAGCATAGCACGTGTATGTAGATAGGATAATTGCATTTTCTATTATTTTATATAGATTTTTATTATTTCATGTGGTTTTAATATAGATTATATTTTATGTGATATTTCAATAATTTCCTACAATTCTTTCATGCAAGCTTATGTATATGTGTTGCTGTTATTTCATGTAATAAGACTTTAGAATTCTCGGGGGAGAATCTTCGAAATCCAAGCTTCTGGTAGAAAGACCGGAAATTCTAGGCGAGATGGGTGCCTAACACCTTCCCACACTCGTAATCTGACATGGACCCCTATCTCTGGAACAGACCAAAATATAAATTCAAATTTGGGCATTCCTTCCTTTCATAGGAATCCAACCCCGTATTCGAGCTTGATACCTCGATCGAAATTGGACTCCACCATAGGGTTCTAAGCCCTGAATCCTAGATGGTGACTCCAAAAATCATGCTTCCCCATCCCCGCAATAGTCACCAGACCATGTTTTGGAGACCGTTCAATCCATTCACCCATTGCAAGGCAGACCAGAGGTGTGAAGGAAGGATATAATGGAGAAAGAGAGAGAGAAAAAAGGTATTTTCCCTTACAATTATCTCTGTTGACATTTGTAATGCTATTAGGGGATTTTTCAGTAGAGGTAGTGTGCCCTATGGTTTAATTAGCAACTTTCTAGTGCTTATTCCCAAGGTTGAGTGGGCGAAATACTTAGAAAAGTTCAGACCCTTATGTATGGGGAGCTTTTTCTGTAAAATTGTATCTAAAATCATGGTCATGAGACTCTTAGATGTGATGCCTCGCCTAATTTCGGAGGAGCAGGGGGCCTTCCAGAAGGGAAAAATTATTCACTCCAACATAACTTTGGCTTCAGAGCTCTCTAATATGGCGTTCTCGACGACCAGAGGGGGTATCAGAAGGCCTATGATACAGTTGCTTGGGACTTCATTTTTCCACGTGTTGAGAAAGTTTGGTTTCTCAGAGAAATGGATTTCATGGGTGTTCCAATTGTTGGTCTCTACGAAGATTTCTATTCTTCTCAATGGTGGTCCGATTGGGTATTTTGGAGTGGAGAGGGGCTTGAGACAAGGGGATCCTATCTCCCCTATGTTATTTATATTGGCTGAAGAGGTCCTATGCAGGGGTCTAATCAAGTTAGTGGAAGAGAAGAAATTGAAGCTGATCCAGGGTCCTCAAGGAGTGATCACTCCAGCTCATAGCCTATTTACAGATGACATCTTCATTTCTTCCAATGCTTCAATCAGGTATGTCAGACATCTTAAAAATTTCCTTATCAGGTACCAAGAATTCTCTGGTCAATGCATCAATTTGGAGAAGAGCAAACTATTTGTTGGCTCGGTCTCTCCCTAAAGAAAAAAGGGCTATTGCGTATGAGCTGGGGATTCCTCTCTGCACTTTTCCTACAAGGTACTTGGGGGTGGAAATATTCAGAGGTAGAGTAAAAAGAGATGTAGTGATGCCTATTATGGACAGAGTGAAGGATCGGCTGGCAGGATGGAAGGATAAAATGCTATCCTTGGTTGGTAGAGTGGAGTTGGTGAGATCAGTAATTATGAGTATGCCTACCCATAGTTTTGCTGTGTATTGGTGGCCATCGTCACTAATTTCGACTTTGAAAAGGTGGATGCGCAATTTTGTTTGGCTGGGAGTGATTGACACCAATAAAAATATTGTGGTTAATTGGGACCAATGCTACAAACCCAAGGAGGAAGGGGGTTTAGGTATGAGAAGATTGAGAGACTTTAATAAAGCTATGCTCTATAAGACTGTATGGAGAATCAAGCATGAGAATTCTCTAGCTAATAGATTCCTAAAAGCTAGATTTCTTAATAAGCATGGTCAGCCTAAGAAAGGATACAAAGATTCCTCCCTATGGCCTTGCATTAGGAAGATTTGGAACTTTATTTCCTCAAAGGAAATATGGGTTGTAGGTGATGGCCGTTCCATAAACTTTTGGAAGGATATTTGATGGGCTCTGTTGTGCTGGAAGAGGGTGTGGATGGTGTGGACTGTTCGCTTCTTGATGGGAAAGTGGACAGGTTCATTGAAAATCACAAATGGAGGATCCCAGTGGTGGATTCCATTTTCATGAAAAATATTTTTGATGCTGTTTTGCAGATAAAAATCCCAACCTATAACTGCGATGATCAGTGTGTCTAGAGCCTTTCATATGATGGTAAATTTAATCTGAGATCGGTGTGGGAGGATATTAGAGAGAAGAAGCCGATAGCCCCTTGGGCATCTCTAATTTGGTGTAAAAAGCAGCAACCTAGGGTCTCGTCTCTGGCATGGAGGGTGATCCATGGAAAGAGTCCCACTGACGAGTTGGTGAAAAAGAAAGCAATGCCCCTTGCTTCAAGATGTGCCCTATGCATGGCTGAAGAAGAAATGCTCCAACATGTATTTTTGATTTGCTCATTTTCCAGGGAAATATGGAGTTCATTATGTGCTTGCTTTAACATCACTTGGTGCTCTCATGGCTCCTTGTTGGAGCTCGCCCAGTGGTGGAAAAGAAAGATAAAAAATGTAAGTTGTAAGGAGGCTTGGTGTATGAGTTTTGGCATCGTTCTAGATCATCTTTGGAGGGAACGAAATACCAGAATTTATGATGGTGCTGCGCGGATGGCCAAATACTTATCTCTCATGGTGATGGAAGATATTAGAAGGAATGGCCCTGGGATGAAGGGAGAGGTTAATACTTGGGCAGATCTGATGTGCTGTAGACGTCTAGGTCTATCTAGTCAGCCTGCTAATCAAAGAGGTACCCTGGAGGTTCATTAGTGTAAGCCCCTATTAGTTGGGTAAAATTGAATTTTGATGGGAGCTCTCTGAGAAATCCTGGTCGTGTTGGAGCGGGAGGTATTTTTCAGAATCATCTTGGTAGTGTCATGGGTTTATATAAAAAATTTGTGGGTGTGACAGGAGTATTTGAAGTGAAAATTGAGAGTCTGATGGAGGGGTTGATGCGAGCCATGGCTATGGACATCCAGTTCTTATGGTGGAATCAGAATCAAGTGTAGTTGTAACTCTAATCCAGAAATGGAAGATTCCATGGTTTTGCTCTGCAAAGATGGAGGTATCTTCAACCGTACCTCAGAAGAGTAACTTGGAAAATCACTCATATCTATAGAGAAGGAAATTCGATGGCTGACTTCGTGGCTAGAGATGTGGCAAAGAGTGGAGTTTTAGATAACGATGTGATGTTCTCGACCAACAATGGGGATATTCTATCTAGAGACGCTGAGGGAAGACCGAGCTTTAGATTTTATTAATGCCTTTCCTTCCTTCCTTCCTGTTGATGGCAATGTCGAATGTGGGAAGTTAGGGAAGGGGTGTCGATTTGTGTTTATTGCTGCTGTTTGGATGTAAATTTTCCTTCTATTTTGATTTAATGAAATAAATTTAGAGAAAAAAAAACTAAATGATCCATCTGGGGTGCATCTCCATAAGCACATGCCCTCACAATCATACTGGGGAATCTAAAATATTTTTAACCATATAAAAGATATCATTTAGCAGAGAAGGATTTACTTGAGGCATGCTCCACTGAAAATTTTCAATGAATCTAGAAACTTTCCCCACATTTGGATGACCTCCATTCTCCTCTAACTCAGCAATTTCTTGAACAAACTATCCACCAACCCATCTATCTGTTCAAAAATTAATCTTGCTCCCATTACCAACCATCCATCTGTTGTTTGAAGAAATGAACTTCCACATCTTCCTAAATCCAGGCCATATTGAAGAAGACCTGTAGCCTATCCTTAAGAAGCCATCCCCCTTCAAAAATCTAACCCTCAAGAAGGTGCAAGCCATAGAATCTTCATGGATAATTCTCCACACTATAGTGCACAACATTGCCTTGTTCATATTCTCAGCCTTCTCAGCCCTATCCACCTTCCTCCTTTGGTCTTCAACATAGATCCCATCTAACAACAATATTTTTTGAAGTGTCAATCTCTCCTATCCATATGAAATTCCTCATCCACTTCTCCAAAATTGAAATCAAGGATGATGGCCACCAATAAACTGCAAAGTCATGGGTTGGCATACCCAAAATAATTGAGCACACAAGCTCCACCCTCCCAGCCATAGACATTAATTTTCCCTTCCACCCCGCAAGGCAACTTTTTACCTTATCCATGATCGGGAGCAAAGACTCCTTTTTCACTCTTCCATTGAAAATCTCCACACCCAAGTACCTAGTAGGAAAGGTACACAATGATATGCATAGTTCCTCATCAATGGCCTGTTTCCTCTGAGCAGGAAGAGAGCCAAGGAACAACTTGCTCTTCTCAAGATTTATCATTGTCCCAAAAAATCCTGATATCTAGTAAGAAAATCCTTTAAATTCTTTACATACCTAATAGAGGCATTAGAGAAAATAAAGATATCATCCACGAACAAAATATGAGCTGGAGTAGCAACACCTTGCGGCCCATTCAGAGTTTGCATTTTCCTATTTACCATAAGCTCAGAAAGACCTCTGCAAAGTTCCTCCTCTGTGATAATAAAAAGCATAGGAGAGATCGGGTCCCCTTGCTGCAACCCCCTCTCCACACCAAAATAGCCAACTAATCCACCATTCAGCAGAACCGAAATTCTAGCAGTCAGAAGGATTTGATGGATCCAAGCAATCCATCTCTCTCTCTCTCTCTCTCTCTCTCTTTGCACTAAAAGGATCATGCATTAAAATATGAAGAAAAATAAAGTACAAAATTGATAACCAGAATTACATATAACAAACTCTTTAACCAGCCACTTCACCCAACTTCGGCATTGCCATCAGTAAGGAAAAGGCTGAAAAGCTCCAATAATAAAAACTGCTAAACAAAGCGAAACAAGGCTAAGTTAGCCTATATCTCGGTCTACTAAGAGCATGTTCCGGGAAGAAATGACGCACTGTGGACGGCCACTCCAACATCATACCAGTTAACTCTTTTGTTACAGTTTTTACCAAACAATCTGCTACCAGATTAGCTTCCTTATGGCAATGAGAAATTTTCCAGACAATCATATTCAAGAAAGCTAGAAGATTTGTCCATCTTAGACAAACAATTTGCCACCGGATTAGCTTCCTTATAGCAATGAGAAATTTTTCATTCAATCTTATTCAAAAAAGCTAGAAGATTTGTCCATCTTTGCCAAACAAACCAGGGAACTATTCCTCTCTGCACCATCTGCACCACAGTGACCCAATCACTCTCTACCCACAAATGAGTACATTGAAGGTCTTTCACCCTTTCCATCCCTTCAATCAAAGCCAGAAACTCTGCTTTGAAGCTTGTCATGTTCCCTATTTATGATCGAAACGCCAATATTACTTGAGAGTTCCTACCTCTTATTACTCCACCAGCTCTCACTTCCCTAGATTACCCAACCATCACAATTTAATTTCATCCATCCCTCTTGAGCCAGCATCCAGAACACCTCCAAGATCAAAGACTGCCTACTCCTTGGGATTGAAATATTTAAAAACCAGCAGCACTGAAGGTCCTGAAGTCACTTGCCCTTTGCAAGTAGGCGCAATGAGATGAACTTCCTATTTGATTGACAGAAACACATACCTACTTAACCTCATCTCTTCCTGCAACCTCCTTGCATTCCTTTCCATCCATAAGAAATATGGAATTAGGATAAAGCCTGCCTTCCACACCTCCAATCCATCTCTCAGAGAACCGAAACTTCCACATAATGTGAAATAAGAAATTCCATGAAATGGTATCATATTCCTTCTGAATGTCGATTTTTAGCCCCATTCCTCCTCTTGTTGATGTGAACATTATGTTGGCCAACTCCGACGCCAAACTAATATTGGAATGACTAATCTTCCCTTTCTGGAACACCCCTGCTCTTCAAAGATAATATTGAGAAGCACTCTCGCCAATCGCAGTGCCATTATCTTTGAAATAATCTTACTTAAGAAATTCCCCATACACGACGGCCTGAATTTTCCCAATGAAGATGCACCCTCCATTTTCGGGATCAATACCAAAAAATTGTTATTGATCCCATAAGGCATAAAACTAGATCTAAAAAATTATTTAACGACATTATACACATCCTGAGCAATAATACCCCAACATAACTTGTAAAACATTCCATCTGGTCCCGGAGCACTCTCTAGTCAAGGTCCCTTACCGCTCCCTTTATTTTAGAGTTTGAAGGCATCGCATCCATCTTGGCCCTATCAACCTCCTCCAAAGCCATGGGAATACAGTCTAGTAACTCCATATGGTCCTGCAGGGGCACATCTTTATGAAAATTCTCATAGAACCCAGTCACATACTCCTCAATCTACACCTTCTCAAATATCACCTTTCCGTCCTCTTTTTTAAGAACCCGAATGGCGTTTTTTATCCTCCTCATTTTTGCAGAGATATGAACAAATTTTGACACCTGTCACTTTGCAATCTCCACCTGATGTGAGATTTCTCAGCCCATAATTTTTCTAAAGCCTTCAGATATTTGATTTTTGCATCCGCTTCTTTTGTCTGAAGAAGCCATAACAACAGGCTCTTCTTAGCCTCCTCCAACTCTAAATTAAAATTATGAAAGCATTCTTTAGCCCAAGGCCGCAACAAACCTTTCAACCTTTTTAATTTCTAAGCAAACACAACCATAGGTGCACACCTTTGATTTCCTCATCCCAGGACACTTTAACAATATGAAGGAATGACTCATGCTCAGCCCAGAACCTTTGGAATCTGAATGGGAAATTCCGTGGCCTATTAGAAGCCTCAAACACCACCAAAATAGGAGAACGGTCACATGCCTCCTTTTGCAGCACAAACTGATGGCATCTAAGAAACAAGGAAATCCAGGTATCATTACAAAAGCTATGATCCAGCACTGCAGAGACATTTCCCCTTCTTCTATTGTTGGATCAAGTGAACTTTCGAACCTGGGAAGGAATTCACATTAATGGGCAAGCGTCTAACATCGCACCAAAGTCTGCTGCCGAACCCAAATTAAAAGCCCCAGGGCCCCTCTTTTCATTGGATAGAAGGGTAGCATTGAAGTCACCTATAGCCAACCATGGCACGCTCAGCCCAGGATATGCTGCCACCAACTCAGACCACAAAAGCCTCTTTGCAGCTCGAAACCATTTAGCATGAACCGCCATCAAGAAAATACTATTCTGCAACCATTGAACAGACATAGTAATTTGCTCGTCTGAAGAAGCCATAACAACAGGCTTGCTCACACCCTATGCCACACCACCCAAAGATTAGGAACTCTATCATCTCTATCATTAGAAATAAACTCTGAGCGGAACCCCCGCTTGCTGAAAAACAACTTTTGAAATGCCTTGACCTCAACCATAGGCTCAGCAACACACATGATGTCTGGGTTCTTTTCCCTTAAAATATTACATAAAGCCAGTCTTGCAGCTGACCTCTTCATCCCTTTAATATTTCAAAAGAGGGCTTTCATCAATGACTTTTTAGATTCAACAAAATGGCCAGACTTTCGCAAAGCCTGCTCTGTATTGACCACTTGTTTTCCCTTATGCTGCCTTGTAGCCTCTCTCACAGCCACTTCTCTCTCACAGAGAATACTGTCCACTTGTTCCACATCATTGTGACTCACAACCACTGTGCCATCTTGCACATGAAGAGTGTTGAAATGGGTTATCACAAACTCCTGCTACTGCGAAGGGTTTAGAGGCCTTGTTCCATGTCCACGCAAGTCACTGCGACCTCCCTTGTGCAGAGACATAGCCCTTCCACCCCTTCCTCTTCCAAAGGTACCTCTATTCCCATACCTCCTATCATCCCGCTGATCGTGAGCAACCTCGTGCCCCTGAAGCTTCCCTTTCCAGGGAAAGGTGTTGCTGGATTCCATCCTCATCAAACCCATCATCCGATCCATAATATTCCAGGGATTTTCCACCCTCATTCATAACTATGTTAGGAATATTCCCTTCCCTTCTATAACTGTCTCACCCAAAACATGAAGGACGATTTAAATTTTCCCATTGCTATCTCCATTTTCCTTAGGGCACTAAATCTCCTCTTGATTTGGCTGAATAGATAAGGCAGGAGAACACTCTCTCGGATGGGAAGAAATCCCACCCAAATTGGAAACTTATCTCATAGGAGTTGCACCACTCGTCCGAGCATCACCGCCGTTCATAGGGAAGACTGCCCCTAGAATGCTCTCCCCCGTTGCTCCCCCTCCTTGGCATTTGCCCACTTCTTCTCCCCATAGTCATGGACCATGTACCAACCTTCTTGCAGAATGCACATCTACTCAAGCCATCCTTATACACAGTTACCTATTTGAACTAGAAAGTGTCTCCCGTGCCAGGTTGCTTCCTCTCCACTTGAATCTCTTCTAATCTTTTCGCTTCTACCTCCACCTCGACCTAGACCCTTGCAAAAGATCCCATAGCAGCAAATCGAGTGCGTCTATCCAAAGCCACCGGCCTACTTGCCGCTTTAGCCATGGACAACAAGATTTTCTCATGCCAATATTTGATTGAAGGTTCGGGAAGCTGATCCACACAAGCTTGGTTGAAACATTCTTAGTGTGAACATCAAAATCAAGCTTCCAACATTGGAATCTGATCAACTGTCCGCCAACCTTTGTCAGGCTTCATCTCCATATTGCCGCCATATCTCCCTCCTGGTCAAATTGGAAGAGGATAAAGCTCTTCCCCATTAGAGCCATCCTAACACTTCCTTTGAGGTTCCACGATTCACCAGCCTCTCTGCGAATATCATCCATAGAGATATATCTATAATTCGCCCTTCCTATCAATGCAAACCTGAACCGTAATAGCCTTTCCTCGTAGGCTTCTTGTGGTATGATGACCTTCATGCATGAAACTGCATGAATAGGATTTGGGAGCTGCTCCACGTCCAGTAACACCCTTCCCACCACCGAAGAGTATGATCTTATACCTAACGGATTCTGTTTGTCACGCTCCACTTCAGATTGCCCCTCTTCCCTACCACCCCCATGTTCATGCAGCCCTGGGATAGTCCTCCCCTCCTCCACACCAGTCTGCACCGGTCTCAAGAACTCCATGGTCAATGGTTGCCTACCCCGATCTGGTGGCCATTCACCCTCTGGCACCTGTCCGTCATTCCCTTGCAAAGTTGCCATTGCCTAGAATAGGGGCATTTCAGTATTTTCTACTGAGCCTTGATTTTATGGTTTCAATTACCATTTTTTTTTATTATTATGTTTCAATTCCTGTACACTATTTTTATCAATTTTATGCTTCCATAACCCCCATCCCCATATCTTATGTATCTCCTATGTTTGTATGTGATCACATGTACATTAGGGGCATATTAGTAATTTCCTTACACGGTGATTTGCATGGATGCTATTCGATATTAATGGGCACCATGTTGCTATATGTTATATTAGGTTATATTCCATGATCATATGATCACAATCCCTATCTCCACATGATGCCACTCTAGGGGTAGTTATTTTATTTTCCATAAGATGAATACTAGGACTAGCTTTTGTCTTGATTTAGCATGTATGCTTTAAATTTTGTACACTAACTGTGCAGAGTAGCTGGACATGAGTATGTGGATTTAATCTTCATTTTCTTCATGTGTTTTGGTCATGTTTTCATGTTTTTGTGTGTGCAATATGTAAATATAATTTGCAAGGGAAAATACCTTTTTTGGTCTTTTTCTCTCTTTTCCCATCTATCCTTCCTTCTCACCTTTGGCCTCCAAAGCATGGTCTGGCGACTATTAGGGGGATGGAGAAAGCATGATTTTTGGAGTCACCATCTAGGATTCAGGGCCTAGAACCCTATGGTGGAGCCCAATTTCGATCGAGGGATCGAGCTCGAATAGGGGGTTGGTTCCCTGCGAAAGGAAGGAATCCCCTAATTTGATTTCATACCTTGGTCTGTTTCAAAGATAGAGGTCTGTGTTAGGTTATGAGTGTGAGAAGGTGTTAGGCATCCACCTCGCTCGGAATTCCTGGTCTTTCTATCAGAAGCTTGGATTTCCAATATTCTCCCACGAGAATTTTAATAGTCTAAGCTAGCACAATTCTCTTACATGAAATAAGGCAAACATATATATATATATATATATATATATGAACTAGTCTGAAAGAATTCTACAAGAAATAATGAAATTTGCATAAAATAATGAGAAATGCAGCTATTTTACCTACATATACGTGCTATGCTTTATGACAGGAAAATCATGATCATTATTTTATGTGAGAAACACATGCGATAACATATAAAATGATGAAATAAACTACATTTGATGGATAGATGCTAAAATTAATGCATGAAACTACAATGGTAAATCATTGTTTTATGCAATAAACATATAAAACAAATATATACAGAAATGAGGCAAATAAAATTGCAATATAATATTCACATGATAATGATTGATGAAAATGGTGAATTTTCTAATCATTTCCCTCGACTCAGAGCTAACGATTTAATTTTATTTTCTCTTTCTTGGAGAAATTAAAAACTTCTGACACCTGAGTAAGAAAGTTGACAAGGCTTTTTTGCTAGGGTGTGACTATGGATTCTGGTTTTTGGGAATCTGAATAGGACTTCCATTCTATATTTCTAGAATCAGAATCAACTCTGGAAATTTGGGTAGGGCTTCCGCGCCGTATTCCTAGGGTTGGAATTAACTCGGGAATTTTATGCAGAGCTTCCATGCCATATTTCTAGGGTTGGAATCAATTCGAAAATTTTGGGTAGAGCTTCCGCACCATATTTCTAGGGTTGGAATTAGTTCGGAAATTTTGGGCAGAGCTTCTGTGCCATTTTCTAGGATTGGAATCAGCTCAGGGATTTTGGGTAGAGCTTCCGCGCTGTTTTTCTAGGGTTGGAATTAGCTTAGGAATTTTGGGTAGAGCTTTTGTGCCATTTTTCTAGGGTTGGAATCAGCTCAGGAATTTTGGGTAGTGCTTCCGCGTCGTATTTCTAGGGTTGGAATTAGTTCGGGAATTTTGGGCAGAGCTTCCGTGTCGTAAATCTAGGGTTGGAATTAGCTCAAGGATTTTGGGCAGAGCTTCCGCGTCGTTTTTCTAGGGTTGGAATTAGCTCAGGGATTTTGGGCAGAGCTTTCGCACCATAATTAAAATATTGAATTTAAATAAAAAGAATTTGATCAAAGGGTTTGATACTAACCTAAAATGGACGACCTGGACAACCTGGGCTTTGGGCTTCCTGGGCTCTGGGCTTCTGACAACTTTAGCTACCTTAGGATTCTTCCCTCTTTTTCTTTCTTCTCTCTCTTTTGGAACTTTACTCTTTGTTGCTTTCTGTCTTGTTTTTTTTTTTTCTACCTGTTGCTTTCTGTCCGGGGCTTTTACAGTGACCCATGGGTCACTATTTATAAGAGAGGAGGAAGGTTAGGGGTGTAAAAACACCCAAAGCCGTGAGAGTGTGGTCCAAATCCGTGTAAGCCCCCCACAAATCCATGTAAGGGCCTACACGGATTTGTGATCCCTTACACAATCCGTGTAAGCCCTTACACTGATTGTGTAAGGGTTTACACGGACCCCCCTCGTGTGACCCTGTTAATGTATGTGTCACCTTGAAAATAGGTACGTGTCACCCTATTGAGCTCTGAAAAAGTACGTGGTACCTTCTTACACCTCCAGATACTCCCCTAGACCTGGGGCTACTCCCTAGCCTGGGCGGCAGTAGCCTTTGGTGGAATCCTTATCTTGTTAATAGCAGTCGGTAAGTCTTGGTTTTGGATAGGGTCTAGTTTGAATTTAAGGTTTGATTTTTGTTTGATTTAAAAATTTGATTTTGGTTTGATTATGGTTTGATTTATGGTTAGATTATAGGTTTTATTAAAAGTTGGATTAAGGTTTGATTTTAAGGTTTGACTATAGGTTTGATTATGGTTTGATTTAAAGTTTTATTTTAAGGTTTAATTTTAATTTGAATTATGGTTTGATTAAGAGTTTGATTATAGGTTTGAATTATGGTTTGAATTTAAGGTTTAATTTTAATTTGAATTATGGTTTGAATTTAAGGTTTAATTTTAATTTGAATTATGGTTTGAATTTAAGGTTTGATTATGGTTTGATTTAAGGTTTGATCATAGCTTGATTTTAAGGTTTAATTTTAATTTCAATTATGGTTTGATCAAGGGTTTGAGTATGGTTTGATTTAAGGTTTGATTATAGTTTGATTAAGGTTTGATTAAAGTTTGAATTTGGTTTGATTTTAATTTAATTAAGGTTTGATTAAAGTTTGAATCTGGTTTGATTTTAGGGCTTAATTTAAGTTTGTTTAAGGTTTGATTATGGTTTGATTTAAGGTTTGATTTTGGTTTGATTATGGTTTGATTTAAGTTTGATTTTAAGGTTTAATTTTGGTTTGATTGTAAGGTTTAAGGTTCGGGTTCTAGTTGGGTTTAGGGTTTAGGTTTTTGATTAGGTTTAGGGTTTAAATTAGGGTTTAGGGTTTTGGTTAGGGTTTAGGGTTTAAATTAGGGTTTAGGGTTTGGTTCGGTTCAGGGTCTGGTCTGGTTCATGGTTTGGTATGGTTCAGGGTCTGGTCTGGTCTAGGGTTTGGTATGGTTCAGGGTTTGATCTAGTCTAGGGTCGGGTTTGGTCTAGGGTCTGGTTTGGTTCAGGGTCTAGTCTGGTTCAGGGTTTGGTCTAGTTTAGGGTCTAGTCTGGTCTAGGGTCTGGTTTAGAGTTTGGTCGGGTCTAAGGTTTGGTCTGGTTTAGGTTTGGTTTGGGTTGGTTTGGTTTGGTTCAGGGTTTAGGGTTTGGTTTGGTTTGGTTTGGTTTGGTTTGGGTTGGTTTGGTTCAGGGTTTAGGGTTGGGTTTTGTTTGGTTTGGTTCAGGGTTCGAGGTTTAGGGTTTGGTTTGGTTTGGTTAAGAGTTTAGGGTTTGGTTTGATTTGGGTTGGTTTGGTTCAGGGTTTAGGGTTGGGTTTGGTTTGGTTTGGGTTGGTTCTTTCTGGTTTAACTGATTCAAAGTTCAAGTAGGCATTACGGCACACCTGGGTATTCGTTTTTTTCATACAAGATATCAATGAGACCGTACTTTCGAATACTTTCCAATGATACCGGAATCAAGCACCTGCTAGGCTCGATTGTCGCATTTTAACAAACGACATTAATGACCACTTTCGGTCATCTTCCCTGGATTATCTAAATTTTCACCAATCACAAGTTCTGGGATAGACTAGATTTGTGCTGAAAATTCAACTTCTTTTTGAAAGAGAAAGTATATATCTCTTCATTACCTGTAATTCATCATTGCCGAGGGGGGACAAAATTTGTGTCTACATAATTTCAAAGTCGACTTATTCAGAACATGTAATACCGAGGGTTAAAGTCCAATTTTTACCAGGTAGAGCGAGCTGCCTAACGCCTTGCTTGGATTGCAACCTGACATGAACCGTAACTTACAGTAGACCAGTTCATTTTTAAGTCAGTTTGTTTTATTTTGAGCTATGGGTCCTAGACCTTGATCCAAGTAGCGATTCTCACTCAATAGAGATCGCATTGCTCTTTGCACAAGGAGAGGTCTGCGAAGCTCATTATCCTTACATAAGCTAGGTCAGGCCTTTCTATATTATGTTTGGAAACTTTGGATGCCCATAACTTTGGTTCTGGATCTCTGACTTATAGTAGACCAGTTCATTTTTGAGTTAGTTTGTTTTATTTTAACTATGGGGCCTAGACCTTGATCCAAGTGGCGATTCTCACTCAATAGAGATTGTTGAACCCACATCACTCTTTTCACAAGGAGAGGTTTACGAAGCTCATTATCCTCACACAAGCGAGGTCAGGCCTTTCTTCATACTTCTGATCTGAAAATTGACATTAAGATTAATATTTTCCAATATTATCATGGAAAATGAGGCTGAAATTGGCACTTTTTGGCACTGTTATGGAGATGATACCCTAATTATATCATCTGGTCAATGCAATCGGCACTTTCTGGCGTTGTTGAGGAAAAAGGATTTTCATATGCATCTTGGCATTGAAATGCCATTCTTACAATGGCATATTGGTCAAGGAATTGGCACTTTCTGGCGCTGTCATGGAGATGACATTCTTATTATATCATCTTTACAATGTAATTGGCACTTTCTGGCACTGTTTGTAGAAATGATGCTCTTTTTCCGTCACTTGAACACTGAAGTCACACTTATAGTACTGTCAGAGAAATGTTATTCCTATAATGGCATTGTGGTCAAGGAATTGGCACTTTCTGGCACTGTCATGGAGATGACATTCTTATTATATCATCCTCACAATGTAATTGGCACTTTCTGGCATTGTTTATAGAAATGACGCTCTTTTTGCGTCACTTAAACACTAAAGTTGCACTTATGGCACTATTAGAGAAATATCATTCTTAAAATTTTTTTTCTCCTTTTATTTTTTTTTAACCTAAACCAACGTAGGTTAGTACATATCATGCAAGGATGCAATGGATGATGGTATTTTGTTATGTTATAACAATGTTATTCTTTTGCTTAGGTTATGCACGATTCCCTTCTTTTTTATTCCCACCACTCATTTGAAGGTAGATAGAAAAGGCTAAATTTATTTCAACCCCAAGCTCCGATTTACAACAAATGAAAAACAGTTACATGGAAATACAATAAACCAAAAAGCCAGATCTTCAACGGTCTTAAGCGTTTGGAACTTTTTTCTTCTAAAAGACCTTACACCAACTGCCTTTGCCATAAATTTGTCAGCAAATCTATGACACCAGTGGATAGCTTCTCCGTGGGATAAATTTCACTACTTCTCCTAGATCTATTTGAGGTAACTGATATTGCCGTTGTCGATGAGTAGGTAGATAAAAGGATGTGTGAGTCAAACCCATCAGCCTAACATAATTGCACCCTAGGGTATTCATAATGGGATTCTCAATTGGTGACCACTGATAGGTCCATCTGATATTATCTTCAGTTTTCTCTTGAAGATACTTTTGCCAACTAGAAATTAAGTGGAATTATGGAATTTCCCTCCTTGTCTGGTACTGGATGGCTGTCAACTTACTATGTTGGAAAGGCCTTAACAGTTGTAGTTTCTCAGTCAACCAAGGTTGGAAAGCAGCAGGACACCCCATGTAGTCATTTGTACCAAATTTCCCAGAAATGACCATCTGGTCCAACCCCTTAAGTGTTTCAGCCAATATTGTAGGAACAATGTCGCAACCTTCTCAAAGTTGTAACACTATTTTGATGATGGCGGGAACAGCTCCACGTCCAGGATAACGAAACAAGTATCGAGCTATCATACAAAATAGATAGCCATTACCTCTACGCCACTGATCCATTCCTTCCAAATATCTGTATCGAGAAAAAGCTTTAGCCACTTTAAAGATGTCTATTTTCTAGAAAACCATGAACTTCTTAATTTCCTTTCTGTTCCATCCGAAGAATTCTTGGATATCCTTGGTGTAGTCTACTTGCAGGGTAGGACAAAAAAGCTTCCCTTTGGGTGGAGAGAGCAAGCAGGCTCTAAATTCCTCCAGAGTTGGACAAATTTCTACTGACCCAAATTTGAACACGTGCAGGTTACAATCCCAATGCTTTGGAACTTCCTTCAACAAGTTATGACATAATTCCATGTAGCGAATCTGGCTAAGGACCTGAAGATTTTTTTATTCCAATAGCCTAAAATCATCCACGTTCATATTCACGGTCCACCTGCGTAGAGTCTCATCCAAAGTATTTGCATAGGGAAACGCCATAATTGATTTGTTCCTGGATGATAGAAGCGAACAACTTGATCAAAAAAAGTAAAATAAACATATACAAGACATGGCAACAAGCTCACAAATATTTTTGTTCTATGAGAAGATACTTTTGATAGAAAGAAAAATATTTCATGGCTCAATGAGTTTTTCATCATAATTCCAACTTGTATACTAAAGATAAGATATTACAATTGAAAGGGGAACAAAAAGAACCACAAGGGGGGAATGATCTGACTTGTGATTGATAATGCCAAGTGGTGATTTTTTGTAGACCATTGATGATGGAGAAATGAATTACTAGGGAAAACAAGCTATCTAGTAATTAAGGTGCCAAGTGGTGAGATGATGATCTTAAAGCATTTCTTTCTTTCTTGGACACTTGAGACATAACTCCGGATCTTCTTTTTTTCTTTTTTTTTTTTCTTTTCTTCTCTTTTTTTTTTTAATCAATGCCCTAATTTTTTTTTTTTAAGATATTGGTATAGATGAGACAGCACTCGAACATGCCGAGTTGCCTACGTATCCCTTGTGAGGAATCAGGTCAAACGTAGTTCAAGTGGTTCCCCTGAATTTAAACATAATATTTTTTCAGTTGATCCATATTAACCAAACCTGACAATTCATTTCTATCCAAATCCATGAGTAGTACAACTTTTCCTGACAAGACTTTCTTTACTGTGAATGGACCACTCTAATTTGGTCAGAATTTTCCCCGAAGATCTTGTGGAGGTGCTCTTTGTTCTCTGAGAACCAAATCTCCAACTTCAATATTGTGAGGACGAATATTTTTATTGGTTGCTCTTGCCATTCTCAACTGATACTTTTTCAAATTGTCCATGGCTTTCATTCTTTTTTCATCAAACAGATTGAGTTCATCATATTTAGCCTGTACCCATTCTCCTTTTGGTAGCTTGCTTTCTATGAGGACTCGAAGAGAGGGCACTTGTATCTCAATTGGCAACACAACTTCCATTCCGTATACAAGGGAATACAGAGTTGCCCCTGTAGAAGTTTGAAGTGACGTTCTATATGCCCATAGTGCATATGGTAAGTGATCCACCCAATCTCTATGTGTATTTGCCATCTTCTATCGACTTGCGCTAAAAAATGAGTGCCCTGGTCAAATATCAGTTGTTGCAGCATCTCATGTCGACAAATGATGTTCTCTTTTATAAACTTAGCCACCTTTGCAGCAGTGAGGACTGAATATGACTGTGCTTCCACCCATTTGGTGAAATAGTCAATTGCTACTAGTATGAAGTCATGACCATTTAAGGCTTTGTGATTAATTTTTCCTATAACATCAATACCCCATGTAGAGAATGGCCAAGGGGAACTGAAGGAAGGAATTTCGTCAGCGGAATATGTATGATATTGGCAAATATCTGACATTTGTGGCATTTCCGAACGAAATCTACGCAGTCTGCCTCCATTATGCGCCACTATTATCCTAATTTTAGGATTTTCTTGGCTAACATTTTTGCATTTATATGAGGCCCACAGATACCTTGATGCATTTCTTCTATTATTGTCTGCGCCTATTCTTCATCCACACACAATAGATGAATTCCATCAAACGATCTTTTGTATAGCAAATCGCCTTGTAATGTGAATTGGGTGGCAAATTTTGTAAGAAACTTCTTTTCTCCTGATGCTGCTTCCATAGGATATTTCCCTTCCCTGATGAAGTCCACAATAGGAGCAAACCAAGATCTTCCATCTGTTGTCAAGGCATTCACTGAGCCGTGATAGATGGGCTTTACCTTTCTTTCAACCAGAAAAGGTCTTACTTGGGCCATAGGACTACACTCAACCATTGATGCTATTGTTGCAAGAGCATCGGTGAACCGGTTACTATTTCTCTGGTAGTATTCGAAAGAGATTTTTTCAAAGTGTTTAGAGATCTTCTCCAGATATTCTTGATAAGGCTTCAATTTCTCATCTCTGGTCTTCCATTTCCCATGAGTTTGGCAGATTACAATGGATAAGTCACCAAACACTTGGATCTTTTTTATCCCAATTGTCAGAGCTATCTCCAGTCCAGATTGATTGCACATGCTTCATATTCAGCAATATTATTGGTGCATGGAAAATCAAGTCAAAAAGATGAAGGTGAATAGAGCTTGTTAGGTGTTATTAATAACACTCTTGCCCTATACCCTCTTTGATTGGTTGCTCCATCAAAATATAATTGCCATGTGTTCACAGAGTTTCCTTCTTCAACTACCATGATTTCCTTATCTGGAAAAGCATCGTCTAATGATCTTCCATCTTCTGTGGGGTGTGCAGACAAGTGATCTGCAATTGCTTTGCCTTTGATAGGCTTTTGATTGACATATGTAATGTCAAATTCTGAGAGTAATAGCAACCACCTTGCCATTCTGCCAGTGAGTGTAGGCTTTTCGAACAAATACTTAATAGGATCCATTCTGGAAAACAAGCGAATTGGATATGCCACCATATAGTGTCGCAACCTTCTTGTTGCCCAAATAAGAGCTGTGCAAGTCTTTTCTAATGATGTATATCAAATTTCATATTCCAAGAATTTCTTGCTCAAATAGTAGATAGCCTATTCTACTCCTTTTACCTTATCTTTCTGAGCTAACATGGATCCCATTGAGAATTGTCCTACTGACAGATATAACAGAAGTGGTTTCCCCTTTATTGGTGGCATAAGAACCGGTGGATTTAACAAGTATTCCTTGACTTTGTCGAAGGCTTCTTGACATTGGGAATTCCATCGTGTGTGCTGATCCTTCTTCAATAATTTGAACAATGGTTCACAGATAGAGGTCAATTGGGATATGAAACCGCTGATGTATTGAATGTGACCAAGGAATCCTCGTATTTGCTTCTCAGTCTGAGGTGCAGGCATGTCTCTAATTGCTATAATCTTGATAGGGTCCACTTCTATACCTCTTTCACTTACAAGAAAGCCTAACAACTTTCCTGCCTTTGCTCTGAACACACACTTTTGAGGGTTCAATCGTAATTGAAATTTCTTGATTCTTTCAAAAAACTTCCTTAGTGCCGGGATATGTCCCTGTCTGTCGATAGATTTGAAAATCATATCATCGACGTAGACTTCTACTTCCTTGTGAATTATGTCATGCAAAATAGTGGTAGTGGCCCTTTGATAGGTGGCTACAGCATTCTTTAGACCAAATGGCGTTACCTAATAGCAATAAGTTTCCCAAGGGGTGGTGAAAGCAGTCTTTTCTATATTTTCAGGATGCATGCTGATCTGGTTGTATCCTGGAAACCCATCCATGAATGACAATAAGGCATGTCCTACCATACTATCAATCAATACATCAATATGAGGCAAAGGAAAGTTATCTTTAGGACTGACTTTATTCAAATCTCTGAAATCCACACACATTTTGACTTTTCCATATTTCTTTGGAACTGGAACAATATTGGCCAACCAATGAGGGTACTTTATGACTTGTTAAAATGCTGCATTCCATTGCTTAATTACTTCTCTAATCTTTTCACTCCATTCAGGCCGCATTCATCTAGCCTTTTGTTTGATTGACCTCGCATCTGGATACGTAGGGAGTCGATGTTGTACTATTTTTGGGTCAATGCCAGGCATGTCT
Source organism: Macadamia integrifolia (assembly GCF_013358625.1). NCBI lineage: Eukaryota > Viridiplantae > Streptophyta > Magnoliopsida > Proteales > Proteaceae > Macadamia > Macadamia integrifolia. The sequence continues at coordinate 29,701,855 of NC_056565.1, read as the reverse complement.
TCATAGGACCAAGCGAAAACCTCTACAAATTCTTTTAACAGACTAGCCATTGTTGAGGTTTCTTCTTTATTCAGGGTTGCACCAATTTTAATTTTTTTAGGGCATTGATCGGATCCTAAATTAATGAGTCGAGTGTCTTCACTCATAGATTTAGCTCTTTTTTCTTTAGATTGTTTTAACAATTCATGATATTCATCAGTTATTTTGTTAAGATCATCATCAGAAAGAGACAAATCGTACTTGAAATCAGAATTTTCATTGACAGCTGGAAAGGCTACAGACTCAACATATTGAAAGCGTGGAATTTCATTAACAGAAAGAAATTCAGAAAAAGTACAAATAAAAGGAGACTCAACAATAGCAAGAGAATCTTCAGTGTACTATGTGGTGATTTTAGAACTGATTGGACTCTGAGTCTTAGTGAGCTTGAAGTCATATCCTGCATTGGTCCAATTGAGCAGTGGTTTGTGGGCTAGATGAATTAGTAGGTATGGCATTGGTCACTCCTTTATCTCTTTAGTGGCAATAACATCTACCTCAAAGGTCTTGTTGACACCACTGCTTTCACCTTCATGGAGCTGAAGATGCCCCAATTTTTCTTGGCAGAAGAGTTCAGATTCAGCTTGCCTACTCTTGGCACTTTTTGTGGTAAAAACAAGTTGATCAATCTCATGATCTGTAAACCCGAATTTTCTGAGGGATGCCCCTAGCCCTAGGCTATTCAGTCCTCGCTCCAGAAAATCTAACTTCTCAAGCCTTTTATGTGAGGCAATCCCCTTGCCACAGCCACACCGTTGACCTCCATCTCTGATGTAACCATTGCAGTTGCTCCTAGCACAATAAGGGCAGATATTCATCCTTCTAGCTCTTCTCTTTCTAGCATATGAGCTGCTCCCATAAAAAGAGCGATATTACCCCTTTCTCAGCTCCTCCAGATACATCTTCTGTAGGCAAGAACAGATATGAGCACGTACCTTGATTGGAAGATTGAGATGCTAGGTAGCTCTTAATTTATGCTGCCAAACTTCTTTCAGGGTAAGACGAGGCTTAAGAATCTGTGATGATTGAATTAGGAATGCAGGGTTAACTGTAGATTCTTCTTCAGTTGTGGTAATCACATCTATCTCAAAGACGTCATTAATACCATTATCTTTACCATCCTCCTTAAATGGCAGACGTTCCAGCTCATAGGTGATCCAATCAATCTGATATTGATAGATGACTTTGAACTTAGAATCTACTTTCTTTGCTTCTTTCTTAGGTTGAAAGTCAAGATCCACACAACTGGGAAAACCTTCTGCTACCTTTACAAAGTACCTTTCTAAGATTGGATAATTCGCAACCATTTTCTTGCAAGAGGATTCCTTTCTTGCCATTATAAGCATTTTTTGATTTTCAAACCTTGATAGGCTCTTGCTCCACCTCGGCCCCTCCTTATACCTTCTAACATCTTTTGTTCTTCCTTTTGAGAAAACCCCAAACCATGTATTCCTGCAGTGTGAGGGAATTCAGGCAACCTTGTGGGTCCTTGCTGTTATTTTCCCAATCCCATCCTAGGAAAATAATGCATCTGCTTCATCATTCGACCAATAGTGGTATTCCACATGCCCTCATAGGACATTAGAATGTTCTCCTTCATTGGCTCTTCCACAACAGAAGCACAAACCTTTTCTAGTTCAAAGCCTCTTAGACACACCTCTTGTTTTTGGGTTTTTCCAACTTCAATATTAGCCAATGTGTTGACTAACTGAGGATCTCCAGAAATAGTAATTACCTTCTCATCATAGATAAATTTTACTTTCTGGTGTAGAGTAGATGACACTCCCCCTGCTTTATGAAGCCACGGATGACCCAAAAGCATGTTGAAGGAAGCTGGGATATCTATCACTTAGAATTCAACACAGAACTCAGCTGCTCTATTGTCACCATTGTTGTGAGAATTCTGACAACATTTCTTCTAGTATTGTTGTAAGCCTTAATGATCTGAGCCAAGGGTTTGAATTGATCTGGATTAAAGCCTATACATGTGGCAGCTCTCAGGGGTAAAACATTCAGATCTGATCTATTGTCAATAAGGACCTGAGGCACTGTATTCATATTGCATTCCATCGTGATGAACAGAGCTCTAGTATGCTTGATAATTGTTGGAGATAAGTATATATTAGAGAACATTAATGCCTGAAAAACATATGTGGCTCCCACAATTTGAGATAATCGCGATGGATCCATCTCTATGGGTACTTGCACACTGGTGAGGGACTTTACTACAACTTCCCTATGGGCAGGAGATGCCATTAACAACCCCCAAATGGAAACATTGGCCTGTACCTTCTTCAACTGGCTCAATACTTGATTCTCAGGCTGTGGCTGCCTGCTACACTGCCCTGTCTCCGTGACAGATGGTTGTTCCACTATGAACCCCTTGGCTTTGTAGTCTTCCCCACTTCTAGTGGCCATCACTTTATTGGATTTTTCAGGCCTTTTTTTGTAGAGAATATTATAGTGGTATTTATTCTCATCTTCCTTGTTTATATCACCAATCATGCCTACCATAGGTACTTCAATCCTTTCTTCATATGCAGATAGTGGGCTTAGAGGACCCCCCCAAATGTCAATAGCCTGGGCTTTAACTATTTGAATAATGTCATCCTCGAAATTAACCTTAAGATTTTCACGGACTTCTTAGACAGTTTCTTGTCGGACTGCCACTTTCCTCAACACTTTCTCAGTTACTAACATATCTTCACACATTTGATTCAGTAAGTATAGTACATTGTCACAGGAGGGATTCTCTTCTTCATTGTCCTCTTCAAACTCAAATTCAAAATATGCACTTTCTGAATCTTGATTATCTTCGTTTTCTTCACCAAATTCCTCCTCTAGATCTTCATTTTCTTTGTCTTTTTCAACAAGATCTCCTTCTAGATCTTCATTTCCTGATTCTTGATCACCTTCTATATCTTCATCCTCGTATTCCTCCTCCTCTGAATCATTGTCAGAGGGAAAGATTGGGCGAATGATATATGTTGGATCCCCATCGGGTACATTTCCTCTAATAGCATTCACTATTACACAAATTTCTTCAGTATCACTATCATTCTCTCCACCTATATGGATTAAGTGATACTCATTCCTATCTTCTTCTTCCTCTGAATCATCATTAGAAGGGAAAATTGGGAGAATGATATCTGTTGGATCCACATCGGGCACATTTCTTCTAATAGCATTCACTATTTCAGTATCACTGTCATCACTGTCACTCTCTCCACCTATATGGATTAGGTGTATTTCATCTGAGATCATTTCTCCAATAGTCAATACCACCATTGCCCTGATCATGTCTAGCATGACATCTTCTATTGTTGGTACAACGAGAGTTGTAGGATCAATCTGGGACTCTTCTTTCCCATCTATGAGATTCACCGATCTGGTAGAGGAGTGCACCAATCCAGTAGAGGAGTGAATGGGAGTATCTGGATCCATTAACATATCAGTCCAAGAAGTTCCATTCGGCCAATCTACCTCTGAACACTGATGTTGGATCCCTTCTTCTATCCATCCATTCATGGGAAAGTATTCTGGCGGTGGTGATGAGGATAAGGGTTACATGGAATTGGCAGATAGCAAGGTTCTGGGTGAAATGGCGGCAAAGACGGGGAAAATGGTGCAATAACTGGTGATGGTAATCCTTCCCGAGTTGGGACACAATAGTCTGGTGTTAGATGGTAAGATGGAGATGGAGGATGTGATGCCAGGTAATAGGAAGGTGATAGAAGCTATGATATTGGGTGATATGAAGGTGCTAGAGAAAGTGATGGTAGGTGATATGAAGGTGATGAAGGATAGGATGTTGGGTGATATGAAGGTGATGAAGGTTGTGGGTGATATGAAGGTGATGGAGGATGTGGGTGATAGGAAGATGATGGGAGGTATGATGTTGGGTGATATGAGGGTGATGGAGGTTAGAATATTGGGTGATATGAAGCTGATGGAGGTTGTGGATGATAAGAAGATGATGGACTATGATGCTGGGTGATATGATGGTGAGGGAGGATGCGGGTGATGAGAAGCTGATGGACTGTATGATGCTGGGTGATATGAGGGTGATGGAGGATAGGATATTGGGTGATATGAAGGTGATGGAGGTTATGGGTGATAAGAAGACGATAGACAGTATGATGCTAGGTGATATGATGGTGAGGGAGGATGCGGGTGATGAGAAGTTAATGGACTGTATGATATTGGGTGATATGAAGGTGACCCTATCTGAGGAAGTGTAAGATTGCAGGGTGGGAGACTTTCATCTTCCCAGGAATGACTTTCTTCAATTCTCTTCTGATTCTCTTCTTCTTTTACTTTTGAATGCTTGGCTTTGAGCAAGGCTCGGTTAACTCGAGCAGTAAGACGCCCTTTCTTTGGTGACTGTTGAATCCTTTGAGTAGGATCTTTTTCATCTGAATCATTTGTATCATTCCAACTGTCCCGTCACATTTGGCTGGCTCTTCAACTCCTATTCAATCTGCCCTGATTCAATCAAATCTTGTATGGCATGCTTCAGGGTGATACACTGGTTGGTGAGATGACTCTTTTGATTATGGAAAGAATAGTATTCATTGTCCTTGTACTAAGGAGGTGGAGGATCGTTGATTGGACGGGCAAGCATCATACTCAAGAGGCCTTTTTTATTTAATTTCTCATAACACACAGATAAGGGCATCCCCAAATCTGAGAATTTCCTCCTCTGTACTAAACCTTTCTGAGCTAGAAGACTTGGCTTAATGACAACTGGAGTAGGCTTAAGAGTTACTGCATGCACCGTAGGCTGCTGGTCGGTGCTTGTGGTAGTTACAGTATTCACCTCTGTATTACGTCCTTTACCATACTTTGTATTCTTACTCTGCTCTGAGGAACCCTGGGATTGTTCTGGTGTTGTGCTTCTCTAAAGATTCGGTTTTCAACTTTTCTCCCTGTTGCCAGCAATGCTGAGAATGTCTCGATGTGCTGACTGTATAACACATCATAATAGGGATTTGCCAAGTTATCTAGAATCATTTCAACTTGCTCTTTTTCAGTAGGTCGAGATGTCATCATACCTGCCTTATCTCGAAACCTTAAGAGAAACTCCGTGAAACCCTCACCTGGAGCTTGTTGAACAGTTTCTAAGTCTCGTCGAGTTATATCTAATTCAGTGTTGTAAGAGTACTGCTTAGTAAATACTTTCATAATCATTAACCAATTTTGAATCTAGGAAGGGTCCAATTGAGTTAACCAACGAAGAGCAGGGCCTGAAAGAGTAAGCAAAAATGCTTGCCCCATATGTTCTTCAGTAAATCCACATGATCTGAAAATATTAATGAAGACCTTCAAGTGTGCCCTCGAGTCACCCTTGCCATCAAACTTATCAGTGTCACACTTAAATTTCTATGAAATGCGAGTTCTGGGAAAGAAGACCATTTCATCAATTTTTGTGGCTTGAGAATCTTTGGCTTTCCCCTTCTGTAGTAACTTTTCAAGTTTTCCTAATTGTTCCCTCATCTTTCTTTCCCTTTCAGTTTCAGGGGGTTCAGTTGGAAGATCTGGTCGGATTTCCTCTTCATCATCCTCGACCATAAGCCTCGGTATGGTACGAGGTGCATTGGACCCCATCTTGATCCAATCGTGTTCTCCTGGGGTTGAAATGGGTTCGATTTGTTGCTGAGGTTGCTTGGCTGTAAACTGGGTGAATAAATCACGTAACTCCTCCAACTCTAATTGCATCATATCCACTCTCCTTTTCTCTTAGGCATCTGGTAGACTTCCACTAGCCGGATCCATATTCATCGACGGTTCAGACGATACTGAGCTAGGTGAACTAGGTGGTGTGAGTTGAACTATAAGTTTCACCGTTGGTAAGGACTTCTCAGGGCTAACTCGGATCAAACGATTATCTTGACGGGTCCACACAGAAAGTAGAGAATTGTTTTGACGCGGAATTGTGCCTGACCTAAACTATGAAATTTAAATTTTAGATTTTTATTATTATTTTTTTATGATGCACACACAAATTCCCCCTCAATAATAAGTGTCTTCGCCCAATTTTCAGTTAGTGTTCACACACTCCTTTATTTTTCTTCCTTTTTTTTTTTGTATTTTAAGGGCCCAATTTAAACACAAATTATGGTGTGGGAAAACAAACAAGTTGGTCCACGCAAGAACAAACTCACAGCTGATATAATGTGGTGAAGTGGGAATTGGTTTTATGGAACATTATTAGCCTAGAACACATGCTAATATAATGTGGTGAAGTGGGAATCACCCCACAGGCACAGTTGCATGAACCAGAACTAATATAGTTGCATCTCCCAATTCCCAATTGTCAAAGAACACATCAGGTTTAAACATATACAAGAAAAATCTCACCCTAGATGAAACAAGCTGGAATTGAACCGCAAACAATTACTGAGTCAGTTTGGGGCGTACCCTCGTTGTTTAAATCATATAGTTCCTATATGATGCGATGCAATGGGTAAGGCTGTAGGACAAAACTAGGTTACCCTTGACAGAACCGATATACCTATCATTGAAAGTGAATCATGGGTACATGGTTCCTTTGATATACCAAATGGTACTGTATCAAGGGGTGTGACTTCGCCAATGATTATCCATGACATTACATGGGTTTAGTTGGCTAATCACAGGGGCAGGTGTATCCGTGAGTGAGTGTGTGCCCAAGTGTAGTGCAGAAAGTGGCCATGAGTTAATCTCAGAATGGCCCGATATGTTCTATCACCACAAGGGTTTCGAACTATCAACAACCATCCTCGCCAACCAATTTCACTTCGAGCACTCTTATGTAGGAAGTGGGCATCATTTGATCTTAGAATACTTAGTATGTCGTGCACCAACCTCCCCAAGGGTGAGGGCACGACAGGGAGTACCCTTGTTAACTGATTTCACTTCGAATACGATGCATGATGCAGTTAGCAAGCAATGTACAGAGATGTTTGCACATAATGATGATGAGGGGGAGAAAATTCTAACGTTCATTGTAAGTTTCTGGTATAGAAAGTTTGACAGTCCCCAGTGGAGTCGCCACTGTAAGGGAAAATACCTTTTTTGGTCTTTTTCTCTCTTTTCTCTTCTATCCTTCCTTCTCACCTTTGGCCTGCCTTGGATTGAATGGCCTCCAAAGCATGGTCTGGAGACTATTGGGGGGATGGGGAAAGCATGATTTTTGGAGTCGCCATCTAGGAGTCAGGGCCAAGAACCCTATGGTGGAGCCCAATTTCGATAGAGGGATCGAGCTCGAATAGGGGGCTGGTTCCTTGCGAAAGGAAGAATCCCCTAATTTGACTTCATACATTGGTCTGTTCCAGAGATAGGGGTCCGTGTCAGGTTACGAGTGTGGGAAGGTGTTAGGCACCCACCTCGCCCGGAATTTTTGGTTTTTCTACCAGAAGCTTGGATTTCGAATATTCTCCCCTAAGAATTTTAATAGTCGAAGCTAGCATAGTTCTCTTATATGAAATAACGCAAAATATATATATATATATATATGAACTGGCTTGAAAGAATTCTACATGAAATAATGAAATTTACATAAAATAATGACAAATGCAGCTATTTTACCTACATATATGTGCTATGCTCTATGACAGGAAAATCATGATCGGTATTTTATGTGAGAAACACATGCAATAACATATAAAATGATGAAATAAACTCCATTTGATGGATAGATGCTAAAATTAATGCATGAAACTACAACGGTAAATCCTTATTTTATGCAATAAACACGTTAAACAAATAAATACAGAAATGAGGCAAATGAAATTACAATATAATATTCACATGATAATGATTGATGAAAATGGTGAATTTTTTGATAATTTCCCTCAACTCAAAGGTAGCAATTTAATTTTCTTTTCTCTTTCTTGGAGAAATTAAAAACTTCCGGTACCTGAGTAAGAAAGTTGACAAGGCTTTTTTGTAGGGTGTGACTATGGATTCTGGTTTTCGGGATTCTGAATAGGACTTCCATACTATATTTCTAGAATCAAAATCAACTCTGGAAATTTGGGCAGGGCTTCCGTGCCGTATTCCTAGGGTTGGAATTAACTCGGGAATTTTATGCAGAGCTTCCATACTATATTTCTAGGGTTGGAATTAGATCAAGAATTTTGGGTAGAGCTTCCACACCATTTTTCTAGGGTTGGAATCAGCTCAGGGATTTTGCATAGAGCTTCCGCACTGTTTTTCTAGGGTTGGAATCAACTCAGGGATTTTGGGTAGAGCTTCCGTGCCATTTTTCTAGGGTTGGAATTAGCTCGGGAATTTTAGGCAGAGCTTCCGTGCTGTTTTTCTAGGGTTGGAATCAGCTCAAAAATTTTGGGCAGAGCTTTTGTGCCATATTTCTAGGGTTGGAATTAGTTCGGGAATTTTGGGCAGAGCTTTCGCGCTGTAATTCTAGGGTTGAAATTAGCTCAGGGATTTTGGGCAGAGCTTCCACACCATTTTTCTAGGGTTGGAATTAGCTCAGGGATTTTGGGCAGAGCTTCCACACCATAATTAAAATATTAAATTTAAATGAAAACAATTTGAACAAAGGGTTTGATACTAACCTGAAATGGATGACTTGGACAACCTGGGCTTTGGGCTTCCTGGGCTCTGGGCTTTCGGCAACTTTAGCTAGCTTAGGATTCTTCCTTCTTTTTCTTTCTTCTCTCTCTTTTGGAACTTTACTCTCTGTTGCTTTCTGTCTTTTTTTTTTTCTACCTGTTGCTTTCTGTCCGGGGCTTTTACAGTGACCCATGAGTCACTATTTATAGGAGAGGAGGAAGGGTAGGGGTGTAAAAACACCCAAAGCCATGAGAGGGGGCAAATCCGTGTAAGCCCCCCACAAATCCGTGTAAGGGCTTACACGGATTTGTGATCCCTTACTCAATCCGTGTAAGCCCTTACACGAATTGTGTAAGGGTTTACACGGACCCCTCCTCATGTCACCTTGAAAATAGGTACGTGTCACCCTATTGAGCTTTGAAATAGCACGTGGTACCCTCTTACACCTCTAGATACTCCCCTTGACCTGGGGCTATTGCCTAACCTGCGTGGCAGTAGCCTTTGGTGGAGTCCTTCCCTCGTCAATAGCAGTCGGTAAGTCTTGGTTTTGGATAGGGTCTGGTTTGAATTTAAGGTTTGATTTTGGTTTGATTTAAAAATTTGATTTTGGTTTGATTATGGTTTGTTTTATGGTTTGATTATAGGTTTTATTAAAAGTTGGATTAAGGTTTGATTTATGGTTTGACTATAGGTTTGATTATATTTTAATTTAAAGTTTGATTATTTAATTTTAATTTGAATTATGATTTGATTAAGAGTTTGATTATAGGTTTGAATTTAAGGTTTAATTTTAATTTGAATTTTGGTTTGAATTTAAGGTTTGATTATGGTTTGATTTAAGGTTTGATTATAGTTTGATTTTAAGGTTTAATTTTAATTTGAATTATGGTTTGATTAAGGGTTTGATTATGGTTTGATTTAAGGTTTGATTAAGGTTTGATTAATGTTTGAATTTTGTTTGATTTTAATTTGATTAAGGTTTGATTAAAGTTTGAATTTGGTTTGATTTTAAGGTTTAATTTAAGTTTGTTTAAGGTTTGATTATGGTTTGATTTAAGGTTTGATTTTGGTTTGATTATGGTTTGATTTAAGTTTGATTTTAAGGTTTAATTTTGGTTTGATTGTAAGGTTTAAGGTTCGGGTTTAGGTTTGGGTTCTAGTTGGGTTTAGGGTTTAGGGTTTTGATTAGGGTTTAGGGTTTAAATTAGGGTTTGGTTTGGTTCAGAGTCTGGTCTGGTTCAGGGTCTGGTTTGGTCTAGGGTTTGGTTTGGTCTAGGGTTTGGTCTAGTTCAGGGTTTGGTCTAGTCTAGGGTCTGGTCTGGTCTAGGGTCTGGTCTGGTTCAGGGTCTGGTCTGGTTCAGGGTTTGGTCTAGGGTCTGGTCTGGTCTAGGGTTTGGTCTGGTTTAGGGTTTGGTTGGGTTCAGGGTTTGGTTTGGTTCAGGGTTTGGTCTGGTTTTTGGTTTGGTTTGGGTTGGTTTGGTTTGGTTTGGTTTGGTTCGATTTGGTTTGGCTTGGGTTGGTTTGGCTTGGGTTGGTTTGGTTCAGGGTTTAGGGTTTGGTTTGGTTTGGGTTGGTTTGGTTTGGTTCAGGGTTTAGGATTTGGTTTAGTTTCGGTTGGTTTGGTTTGGTTCAGGTTGGTTTGGTTTGGTTCAGGGTTTAGGGTTTGGTTTGGTTAGGATTTAAGGTTTGGTTTGGTTTGGGTTGGTTCTTTCTATTTTAACTTGTTCAAAGTTCAAGTAGGCATTACGGCAAACCTGGGTATCCATTTTTTTCAAACAAGATATCAATGAGACCGTATTTCCGAATACTTTCCAATGATACCGGATTCGAGCACCTGCTAGGCTTAATTGTCGCATTTTAGCAAAAGTCATTAATGACCACTTTCGGTCATCTTCCCCGCATTATCTAAATTTTCACCAATCACAAGTTCTGGGATAGACTGGATTTGTGTCGAAAATTCAACTTCTTTCCAAAAGAGAAAATATGTCTCTTCATTACCTGTAATTCATCATTGCCGAGGGGGGACAAAATTTGGTGTCTACATAATTTCAAAGTCGACTTATTCAGAACATGTAATACCTAGGGTTAAAGTCCAGTTTTTACCAGATAGACTGAGCTACCTAACGCCTGGCTTGGACTGCAACCTGACATGAACCATAACTTATAGTAGACTAGTTCATTTGTGAGTCAGTTTGTTTTATTTTGAGCTATGGGTCCTAGACCTTGATCCAAGTGGCGATTCTCACTCAATAGAGACCGCTTTGCTCTTTTCAAAAGGAGAGGTCTGCGAAGCTCATTATCCTCACATAAGCTAGGTCAGGCCTTTCTATATTATGTTTGGAAACTTTGGATGCCCATAACTTTGGTTCTGGATCTCTAACTTATAGTAGACCAGTTCATTTTTGAGTCAGTTTGTTTTATTTTAGCTATGGGTCCTAGACCTTGATCCAAGTGGGGATTCTCACTCAATAGAGATTGTCGAACCCGCATTACTCTTTTCACAAGGAGAGGTTTACGAAGCTCATTATCCTCACACAAGCTAGGTCAGGCCTTTCTATGTTATGTTTGGAAACTTTGGATGCCCATAACTTTGGTTCTGGATCTTTGATTCAAATGGTTCAAAAACTATTTTTTCACATATTTCACATAAAATATTTTGGTATGAATATAGGGGTAGTACTAGGTTGCTTGTGGTGGCTCTCCAGCGTGAGTCCCGTTTATCAAAAAATAATCTTATCCCAATTAAGGGGCATATGAACTTAAATCCATACCAAACTTGGGGTATACAAAATAATCTAACTTTCGAGTAATTCAATAAGTTTTGGATGGTTCACCACTGCCCTCCTAATTTTTCCTTCTTAGGAGTATTTAGGTACTTTCCCATAGTTGATTGGTAAAAGTCATCAGAGACATTAGCTATGCTCTAAAATCCATAGATATGTCAACATGCCTCGAAGAGGACTCACTATCGTCAAGAGTGACATTCAAGGTGACAAAATGAGGTGTATTTTTTTTTTCTTAAGGTCAGCAAGAAATTTTATTAAAAAGAATGAAAGAATTACACATCCAAACAAGCCACAATAAAAAAGAAACCCAGCAACCCAACTCCGCCTACGGCATTGCCATCAGTAGAGAAGGTCACCGGTTTGGAATAAGCAAGAGATTAGCATTCACCTCCACCTTCGGCTTTGCCATCAGCAAAGGGAAGACCAAGCCTCTAACTTATCAAACTGATCTCAGAGAGGAGAAAAATGAGATGTTTGTAGTTAGGATTAACTCTATATTGGCATATATTATTAGCTTGTATATATGTATTTTTTTTTTTTTTTTTAACATTCATTTAAACTAACCATGGTCTGCAGCCCTAATCTTTTTATATTATGTAGTTTATCATTTCATGTTTATTTGGCTTCTTTTATTTTATGTTTATTGATTTTTACCAACCAATAGAAATATCACTTTAATCGGCTGGACTGAGATTCCTAACACCTTCCTTGGATCATAATATGACATGTACCCTAATTTTTTGTTTGACCAATGTGAAAATTTCAATCTTATAGTGCCAATTGTTGAATTTAAACTTAAATTCAAGCATAAACCCACCCATGTATTGTTAAGTTCACTTGTATTTTTAGTCGTTCAATTCTATAAATAAAATACACATTTCACTAAATTTTTATATATTTTTCCTGTCATATGGTAACTCCAATTTATTAAGACTTAAATTCTAAGCATGGCTTTGGGCTCTAATTATCCACAAAATTTTAATAAGATCTATTCAGTTTGCCATGTGATAGATATTTACGGTATTCTAAAGATACTACTTGACAACTAAAACATCTCTTAAGGTTTATAGATATGCATGAAGAAAAATATTTTTTTTTTCTCCTCATATATATATTTACCTTTATATTCAACTAATTCCAAAAATGGTTACAATTAAACTCAATCTTCCAAGAAATTAAATGCATATTCAAAATAGCAAGATACTCAGTCCAATGCAGATTTCTTACTTTGAACATTCAAAACTTGCTTCTAGCTATTCAAAAACTACTAATTACATCTTCGAGTATACTCCTTAACAAGCTTTCCAAATGAGGAAGACTTGATCTCTAGCAATCTGGTTGGGGAATCATATTCTAGTATAAGACCTGCTTAAGACATGAAAACTTATCAATCTAATAAGGCAATTAAGAACTAGAAAAGGATTAAAATACTTATTACCAAGCTTAATTGAACCCATTTGAGTGTGATGTACTGTTACTAGCTACTAACCATTATCAAGAAGAAGGACCATATCGGCATCAAGAATTGATGTTATCCTATGTGCAATTGTGATGATAGTAGTCCTTGAGAAGTGTTGACTAAGTGTTTGTTGAATCAGATAGTCAGTTGCAGTATCCATTGATGCAGTAGCTTCATCGAGTACCAATACTTTACTCCTTTTGAGTAATGCCCGCCCTAAACATACTAGTTGCCTTTGACCCATGCTCCAATTCTCTCCATTCTCAGATACTGTCACGACAACCAAATGAAAATAAGTTAGCTATTCAGGATCTTATTTTTAGTAACATTTTTTCCCTACTTGTTGGAAAAATGGTTGGGGTTGGGTTTTGCACTAGAAGTTAGATAAATACATAATAACTTGTGCATAGATAAATTAATGGTGAGGAACTTTGGTATAAGTGAATAGGAGAAGAAACCAACCTGTAGAATCAAGTTTTTGTTCCTTCTTTCTTATCTCATCACCAAGTTGGCATCTATCTAAAGCCTAAGACAACAAAAGTCCATGTCAACTTACTACCTTGGTTAATTATACAAGAGATCATTATAGGTGAGCTAAGTAAAATATGAAATTTTAAAGTATTGGGTAGTGAAAATGAAAAATAGGGCAATTGAAATAATGCACTTCTTAGGTACCAATCAAGAGAATTTCTTAGTCCAAGCATGGGCCAAATTCATCCTACAAAATGATTTTAAAGTCTAAGCAAAAAGGATTTCAAATAATAATAATAATAGTAATAGTAATAGTAATAGTAATAGTAATAGTAATAATAGTAATAGTAATAATAATAATAATAATAATAATAATAATAATAATAATAATAATAATAATAATAATAAAATGAAGAAGATCACAAGAAAGGAACTTATAGAGACACATGTCTCAGCCAATCAATTGTGAAGTGTTGGTCTTGTGTGAGAATCATTAAAAAGAAGAAGATAAGTCCATCATTTGTCGATAATTAAATTATTATTCATCAAATGAAAAAGAGTCCCACCTCCCAGATCTGTTCATCGGTGTATTCTTCAAGTGGATCAAGATTGCTTCTTAGAGTACCCTCAAACATTATTGGGTCTTGTGGGATGATGCTTAATCTTGACCGCAAGTCATGAAGACCAATCTTGTAGATGTTAACATTATCTATCCAAATCTGACCATCTGTCGGTTCAAGCGTGCGAAAAAGTGCTTGTACAAGAGTTGATT
>NC_056565.1:29685892-29686003 GCF_013358625.1 Macadamia integrifolia | reverse complement strand
ACTGTATTCTATATGTGAAATGTCTTTTTAAAGCATTAAGCATCCCTTCTCTCTGTCCTTCTCTATATATTTTTCTTATAGTGGTGCGTCAGGTAGGAAAATGACACTCTA
>NC_056565.1:29662621-29684991 GCF_013358625.1 Macadamia integrifolia | reverse complement strand
TTTGTAACTTCTAAGCTTTGGGATTTACATTGCTGATGGCCATGCCGAAGGTGGTGTAAGATCTCAAAGAGCTCTTTTTCTATATTTCTCCAATCTTTGATTAATATATTCTTTTGCTGACCTTTAGCAAAAAAAAGTTGGTGTAGATACATTGATAATTAGCGAGAGAAAGAAAAGCATCCCACCATTGCTATCTCTGAAAACACCACTTGACCCCGAGAGCCATGGATTTCCTAGCGAGCAACCATTAATGTTTAACTTTATGTAGTCATGATTTGGGGGGGTGCCTAACAACATCAGAAACTGTAGTTCCCCTTGTTGGGATGACATTGATTTGAAGAGTTCTTGACAATAGAAGGTCTAAGATAGATCTTACTGATATTGATGCCAAAGTAGAGTAATCAAACAGATCTCTCAATATAGCCTTTACCATCAACTGAGGAGAAGATGGTTGATTGTCATGCATTCTTTTGTTTCTTTCCTTCCAGAGGTGATAAGGGATGAGGATGACAAGTGCAAACTAGGCCTGCTTTAAATGAGTAGCATTGGATTTTCGTTTCCAACAGGAAAATGTTTCTTCAATGGATAGAAAACCGCTCTAGTTGATGCTAAAAAAAGATAATAATACCTTCCAAATCTCAATATTGAAATTGCATTCCAGAATTAAATGAGAAAGAATTATACAAGAGGCTAGATAGAAGGGTAAGAAAGGCTTTAGATGACTTCAAAATTTGGTATTCAGGAGATTAAGTTATGGATGTGAGGAGAGTGGGAGATAGGATTATTGCAATCAAGATGACGTTGGAGAAAGAGGTTGTCAATATAATTCGTGCTTATGCACCCCAAATGGAGTTGGATGAAGGTAGTAAGTTACAATTTTCGGTAAGATACGGATGAATTAGTGCAAAGCTTTATCCATGATGAAAAGAATAACATAGCAGGTGACCTCAACGGACATGTTGGGAAGGACTAGCGAGAGTATAAAGATTTACATGGAGGATATGGCATAGAATAAATGTATTAGAGTGGATTTAGGATTGCCTCGATTCATGATAAGCTTCGAGAAAGTTATTTGAGATGGTATGATCATATTAGACGGAGGCCATTAGATGCACTACTAAGGAGTGACTTGATCTAGATATAAGGATCCAAAAGAGCTAGAGGTAAGCTCAAAATGGCTATAGAAGAGATTGGGAGGAAAGACAAACACAGACAAGGCCTTGTCCCGAAAAAGGCCTCAATAAGGCCTCAAATAAGGAGGATTCGAGGGATAGGATCCAGGTAGTGGAACCCCTATAGTTGTGTTTTACATTGTTAATGTTCTTAGTAATCTGTTTCCTTAACTTCATTTCTCTATCTTTGCTTGGATATATGAAGCCGACCCTATTAAGTTGAGATAAGGCTTTGTCTACCATCTAGAGACGAGGCAAAAGAGGAGGTGTAGGCACCATAGGATGCACTAACCCTTTGTGGCCCCTCAAGTAAAGTGTTATGTTGTACTCCTTGGCCTTGGTTTTAGCATCTTTTAATCTTTACTTTTGAAAGGTGACATCATGACATCCAATAGTCCACTTTTTTCAAACTAGATATCATTGGAAAACTTGCAATGAGTGCTATCCAAGAGAATATGAATTGAGTGTATATTTATCCAGAAAAATATTCGAAAAATGTACTCCCAATTGTGGGGTATGTTTGATGATTTATATGCAAAATAAAGGCCAAATCATGGGTGGAGAGGAGTTTGCGAGCGATTTTTCAGGAGGGAAAAAGAAGCGATTCTGGAAAGCGGCATGGAGGTTAGGGTTTCTCCCATGGGAGACCCTGATCGGTATGGTAATGGTGATCGGCGGCGGCCAGGTCCTAGCGGCAGCGAGGGGTGCAATGCTGGGGGTGAGAAGGATAATCGAAGGCAGCCTTTGATTACACAATTTTGGAAACCATGTCCAAGATTTGTGGATCCTAAGGCGACAAATACTAATGGAGGTATACCTGAACGTTCTGGCGGTGAAGAGAATGTGGTTGATAGAGGACCGAGGCTCAGACCAGTAGGAGGTGAGAGAGGGGACGGTGCATAGCGCGAGTCTTATGCGAACGCAGTAGGGGGGTTCTGCTGATTGTGGAGGACCATCTTGATCCGGTGTATGCAGGGAATTCAACAAAAATCATCATACCCCAAGATGCGTATGAAGAACGGTTGGGATTATACCGGTATGCATTAATCGGCAGGGTGAACTTTCGCTATACTTCGTTGGATTCTATAAGGAAAGAGGATACTGATTCTTGAAATCTGAGGGGGGTGGTCAAGATAATTCCCATGGGAAAGGCTTTACGATTTTTCAATTTGAGAATGAAGGTGACATGCCTGGGGTGTGGCGAAGCAGTCCTATCAAATTAGGCGGACAATACTTGAAATTTCAGCGATGGAGGTCAAAGTTCAATATTCAAGAGAGGTAGGTGGATAGGAAATTGGTATGGATGAGGCTTCCAGATCTCCAATTGGAGTACTGGCACAATGAGTTGTTGACAATGGCAAAGGCCGCTGGTAGGTCAATTGCTCTCGATTGGCGAACAAGGAGCGTTCTAATGGGGAATTTTGCCTCTGTGCTTGTTGAAGTGGAGGAAGGGGTGGCTCTGCCAGAGATTCAGGTGGAACGGTACCAACCATGTACTAATAAGCTCTTTTGGTTTAAGCAAACAATTATTTATGAAGATCAGGTCGGAAGGTGTGGTTTTTGCAGTAGAGTTGGACATACAATTGCTGGATGCAGAGAAAAAAAATTGGCTGATGCCAGGGAATCGAAGAGGAATGACAGGGGCATTCCTGGTACCGGTGTATGTGGATGAGGAGGCTACGCAAGGAAGGGATTTGGTGGCCAACAATGCTGGTAACCAGGGTCAGTAGGCTCATGGGGATGGCATGGCATTGAGCGATCATAGATCGATTTCAAGTGGGATGGCTGCCAACGTGAAGGGTGATGCCACGCCACAATCTAGGCGACCATCTCCTAGTGCGCTGCAATCTCAACAATTGCTTATGTATGGGGAGTGCTTGGAAAGTGAGGCGAGCTTAGAAGTGGTGCTAGGCGATATGAACCCACAAGGAGATCAGGTTCCGGCGGCTAGGAATACTGATGATGAGGTTGATGGTTCAGATGAGGCCGAAAGGGGTGGTGATAATCAGGTTAAGGTTTGGGGACTGCAGGTGTGGATCTTGGCCATGGTACCATAATGAATGAGAGTAGGGGAATCTGTCTTAGCCCACAGGGAGCAATGAGACGTAGTACGAGATTTGCTAGTAGGGGTGGGTGTTACAACGGTGGTATAGAGGTGGTCGTGGAGGCCAACAAAGTGATATGAGGCCTGGGGCGAGGGGAGGGGAGGATGAGATTTTACCTGAGATGCCCAGGATTGATTATGAGATAAGGCAGTGTGAGGAAGGAGGAGAGGAGTTTATCAGGATATAGAGGAAGAAAGGCAAGAAGAAAGTCAGTGAGGATCAGGGTCAGAAAAGGCTTGATCGAGCTACCTCTTCCAAACAGTGACAATGCGTGTGATGTTTTGGAATATCAGGGGTATGAAGAAGTTCGCGGCTAAAGTGACCTTAGGAAATTTATTGAGGGAGCATAATCCAGACTTGCTTTGCATTGCAGAGCCAATGGTGGAGGTAACTTCTTTCCCTAAACTATTTTTCAGTAAGTTGGGGTTTGAAACGGATTTTATTCACAATAATAAGATGGGAAAAGTGCCAAACTTGTGGGTGGCCTGGAAGAGACATGTGAGGAGGCCGATCGTAGTCTCTGTGTTGGAGAAACAGATTTCTGCGTGTGTTGGGTGGTTGGGTGGTGATATTAGCGTGTCGGTGGTGCATGCAAGCTGTTTTAAGAGGCATAGAAGGGAGTTGTGGATGGAGTTAGCGGCTAGACAGGGGGCAGGGGGCGGGGGCGGGGGCGGGGGCGGGGGGCTGGGCTCGAGTGATAGTTGGGAACTTTAATGCCATTCTCTTTTATCATGAAAGGACAGGACCAAGCAGATTTTGTATGGGTTCAGCTACACAGTTTGGGGCGATGGTGGTGGCATGTTTTGTGATTCAGGTGCCTTCGCAGGGGAGAATACACACATGGTCTAACAACAGGAAGAGAGGTGTAACACCCTGAAATTTGACTAGGGGTATTTTTGTCTTTTGACAATTTTAGGGTCAGGTTGACTTAAAGTGGGGATACCAAACCATTGATGGTGCATCGATACTTGGTAAATGTTCAAAATCATCCATTAGATGTAACTACATTATAGAATAACTTTAGAGTTTTTACTCTAGAAATTACCATTTTACCCTTGAACCCTAATTTACCATTTTGCCATTGGACCATAATTTTACTTTTCATTTAATTATATGATTTTAATGTCAACCCTAATATTGACTTACTAAAAATAATATATATATATATATATATATATTAACTTATTATCCACATGGACAATTAGTTAACAAGTGGATAAGGCCTAATTAACTAACAACCTTGACTAACTAATTATTGCTAATTAATCATTAATAATTGAAGGCTTCTCTAATAAAGTTGGGACTTTCCTTTTGAAGTTTGGATAGGCTTGAGCATAAAATAAGTAAGATAAGGAAGGAAAAGTGAGAGAAAGATTTGGAAATCAATTGTGATTAGAATAGAGGAAGAGAGAGAGTTGGAGATGAAGTAGGAAAGGTAGATATAGAGCTGGAGATGATTTAGGGAGGGAAAATAGAAGCAAAAAACGTCGCTCTACTGCCTCTCACCCTCTATTGTGGAGAAGAAAGAGGAGAAGGAAGAAGAAAAAAAAGGAGAAAAGAAATCAAGATTTCGAACGATTTTCAAAGAGTTCTTAGCATGATTTAATTACTATCTTATATTCTAATTGGGGGATTGATCATGATTTAAAGGTTTGGGATTTTGAATTATGAATTTGATGAGAGAGAAAATATGACTTCGATATTTTATTGTATTTTCTGGGTCAGATAGAATAGTAGTCTAATATTATTCATATTATTGAAAATACATAAGTATTATTTATGATATGAAATAATTACTTGGAGTATATATGTATGTTTACGTAACCTGCTAAAACTTTCATTAAATTCGGAGTTTATTTGTTACATCGAACAATTCATATACTCAGATAAGTCACTGTCAGGGGAGTTTTCTGTACCTGAGAATTTGAGGTAGTGACGGAGGAATATAGACTCCAAGTTTTAATCTGATTTTTTTATTGTAAAAACTTTCATGAGTCTTATAAATCTATGAAAACGTTGGAGTGATTTGAGTTTGAGAAAGTGGGTTAATGAATTTTTCAAATTTTTTGGTTAGAATCTGTTACAGTCTGAAAATCGTTTTTTAGGGAGATCAACACCTGATATAAGAAGGGTTTTTTATGTTAATTTTGTATGATACTTATATATATGAGTTAGGTTCAAGAGAATCTAATTTCAACTTATTTGGAATTCCAAAGATATTTATTTCCTATTTTTCTATGGTAGTAGGCAAAATAGGTTAAGGCAAAATTTTGAGAACGACATCAAGATGAGTGGAACCTCTACCCTAACTTGCTTATTTTCATAGTGTTATCTAAAAGAGAATTTTATGAACAGTAGATCTATTCTAAACTTTGGATTTTATGGTGTTTTATCATTAAAAATATGATTTTGCAAACCCAATGTTATGTACATGAAAGAATGAGGAGACATTGAATTTTCTTCTATGATTTACATTATATATACATAGCAGAATTTTCCAATTGGAGCATTGATTACATAATGTTAGTTTCTAATATGATGTGTTAAGTTGTGTTTGCATGGAATAATATACTATGTGTATTACATGATTCGTATATCACATGAGTTTTTGTCTGTGCATATGTTCTTAAAAACATTAGCTTACATAAATTTATTGTTTTGATATATGAGATGCGTTGTTTGTTATGGTAATGATGCTTTATATTACTGGTATTGATTGAGGAGGGATGTGAGACGTCCTTGATCATTGCTTTGTTATTTGTAGTTGTTGTTTTGACGACTTTTATAAAAACTAAAACTGAAACTGATTTCATGTTCATACAGAGATCGACTAGGGTGGAATGAGAGTATTGATCACACTTGAATTCCAAACTTGTTTGTATTTATATATATTTTTTGTTCTTGATTGACTTTATTGTTGTTGTCTCACCTTATCAACATTGATGTTATAATATTGAGGTGAGGATTGGTTCATTGGACTTTTCCTTAGTGGAACTGTGGACTACTAGATAATACAACCTACCCTCGGCAGGATCTATCTATTGTTACTTGACCTCCAGGAGGTATGACTTGGTCTTTGGGATGTTGGGCACTAGATTGCTTCTACGAGTTTCTGTATGTTGAGTGGAGGCAATGTGATACTGTGACACATTGGCCATTCTTGGATGATATTGTGAATTTGTTGTTTAGTCACTTTTGAGTCATTATATGTATTATGCGATGATATAAATGTAGCAATGTAAGTATGTGTGGTATGCTTGTTCTTTTGTTTTCTTGAAATTTTTTATATTATACCATACATTTCTTTTCTGATATTGGTTGTATGATCGTGATATCAAACATGTTTAGTATTGTGGTTCTACTCACTAAGTTTCTTCTTAGAGACTTACCCTCATAACTTGCAGATGACATTGGTGAGGACTATTATGTAGATGACGTGAATGTTGAATGTATAGTTGATTAAAGTATGACACTGCTTATGGATTTGAAGAAGACAATGATTTTTATTTTTAGATGATGTAGACTTTGAGTTACTTTGAAGACATACTTTAATTCAACTTTACTTTAAGTTTGAAATTTGAATTAAATAGTTGAACTTTGAATTTTAATATTTTATTTGTTTAGTTAACTCTTGCTTGCACTTTTGTTTGTGTGGATGCTACTCCGATTCATTATCGCTTAGAACATACAGATCCTATGGACCGTTGATGTTCAAAAACCCTAGGTCGGGTTTCAGGGCGTCACAAGAGGGAACGTTACGGCAGTCTTGGATCGAGTTTTTGTTAATGATGATTGGCTGAGTACCTTTGGAGATTGTTTCCAAAGAGTATTGTAGAGAGTGTCTTCAGACCATTCTCCTATTTTGGCTTTCTCAGAGGTAGTTGGGAAATTGTCAAATTGTCCGTTCAAAGTTAACAAGCTTTGGAAGGATCGTGAGGAGTTCCTGTTGGTGGTCAAGGAGTCCTGGGATGGAGCGGTTGATGGATATCCAACTTTCATATTAGCTTAAAAGATGAGGAAGCTAAAACCGACTTTAAGGTGTTGGGGTTGGAGGTCGTTTCCTAATCCGGACAAGGAGGTTAATGCCACTAAAGGGGTGTTAGATGATGTACATGGGAGTATTGAGGTGAAAGTTATGAGTGAGCAGCTTTTCGACATGGAGGCAGATGCGAAAACAACATACTGGAAGGCTTTGGAAAGGCATGAGAAAATGTGTGCTAAGAAATCTAGAATTCGGTGGATGAAGGAGGGAGATAGAAATTTGAGGTTCTTTCATACTACTACAAAAGTCAAAAGAGGGAAAAGTACCATTCGGTGTCTGCAAAAATAGGATGGTTCTGAGATTAGTGAACAGGGTGATATTGCCACCTATTTGGTGGAATATTATGAGTCGTTTCACAAGGAGGAAGATATAGCTCACCATCCAAAGCTTTTAGACTGTGTACCGAAGGTGGTAACGGATAAGGATGTGACAGAGCTGGAAAAGGTTCCAGGGATAGAGGAGATAAAAGGGTTGGTTTGGGAGTTGGATCCAGATAGCTTGTTTGGACTTGATGGGTATTCGGGGGTGTTCTTCAAGAAGTGTTGGGAGGTGATTGGAAGGGATGTGTGTAGAGCTGTGCAGGATTTTTTTTTCGATCGAGAGTGATTCCTAATGGCATAAACAATAATTTCCTGGTGTTGATCCCGAAAGTGGAAGGGGCAAGAACTCTAGAGAAATTTTTTCCATTGTGTATGGGAAATTTCTTTATGAAATTGGTGTCTAAGATCTTGGCATTGAGGGTGACAAGTATTTTGCCGAGAATTATTTTGGATGATCAGGGAGCATTTTAGCGTGGGAAGGTTATCCAGTCTAATATTGGGTTGGCATCTGAGTTGGCCAATATGATGAATAGGGCGACAAGGGGTGGAGGAATGGGAATCAAGATCGATATCAAGAAAGCTTATAATACACTGTCATGGGATTTCTTTTTCAAGGTGATGAAAAAGTTCGGGTTTTCTGAGAAGGTGGTAGGATGGGTTCGAGATGGCAGCTATGGAGTGATCTCATTTCAGTGGTGGGGTCCATCCCTTGGATTGTTCTGGGTGACTTTAATGCTACCCTTTACTCTCATGACAAGCGGGGTCTAGGTTCTTTTGGGGTGAGCTCTATTGAAGAATTCGCTGCTATGGTTGAGGCAACCTCCTTGATCTCGATCCCCTCTTCTGGTTGGAAGTACACATGGTCTAACAACCGAAGAGTCGGGAATGTGCATGCAGTTTTAGATCATAGCTTTTGCAATGAAGAATCGTTAGCAAGCTTCCCAAGATGCGCGCAATGAGTTTTATCCTCGAGCTATTCTGACCATTGCCCTGTGGTGGTGTCGTCTAATGGTCTGCCTCGTCCATCGAACGTTCCTTTTCGAATGCAAAGGTTCTGGACCGATCATCAGGAGTTTAACAATCTTTTTGGGAGGCTCTAATGATTGGAACTCCAATTTTCGTGGTCGCTGTCAAATTAAAAAGGTTGAAGATGGCCTAAAAACCCTTGGCCAAAATGGCTTTCCCCGATGTGGAGATGAAGTTAGAAGAACCAAATATGAGTTGGATGAAATTTAGGATGTGATCGAGATCAATGGGTTCAATGAGTCTTTATTTGCTTCTGAACAAGCAGCCAAAGAAGCTCATGAGTCAGCTCTCCTTCTTAGGGAGATTCAGGATGGGAATGGTGGAGTGCTCTCCTCTCTTGTGAGTATCGGGCAGTTTATTTGTGATCACTTTGAAAATTTCCCCAAATGGGACTCTATGGTTAGTTCTATTGACATCCTAAGCTGCATTGCAAATATAATCTCTATAGAGGAGAATCGGTCTTTAATGGATCCCCCAGCGCCAGATGAGGTCAAGTTGGCAGTTTTGACCTGGATCCATCCAGCGCCCCGAGGCCTGATGGTTTCCTGGGATCCTTTTATAGATCATGCTGGTCCATTGTGGGAGCTGAGGTATGTCATGTTGTTAGTAATTTTTTCATGGTAGTAGTGGTGACTAAAGGTGTGAACTCGAACTTCCTCACTCTGATTCCAAAGGTTGATGGAGCTTGCAAAGTGTCTCAGTTTCGCCCAATATGTCTTGATAACTTTTTCTTTAAAATCATTCCAAAGATATTTACTATGTATCTATATAGCTTTCTCCCTAGATTAATATCTGAGGACCATGGTGCATTCCAAAGGAGAAAAATTATTTCCTTCAATCTATGTATGGCTTCGGAGCTGGAAAATCTCATGCATTTGAAGGCTTTTGGGGGTGGCATGGCCTTAAAGCTCGATATTCAAAAGGCATATGACACATTAGACCGAGTCATCCTGTTTGATGTTTTGAGGAAATTTGGCTTCTCTCAGACCTTTATTGATCTGATCCATCAAATTCTTCTCTTGACAAAGCTATCTATTCTTATTAATGGTGGCCCAAGGGGCTTCTTTGGTGTGGAACGTAGGCTTCTCAAGGGGACCCTCTCTCCTCGATCCTTTTCATCATAGCAGAGGAGGCCCTGTGTCGTGGTTTGCATCTTCTCAAGCCTGAGAATAAAATCCACGCATCACCAGATCCGAGGATTTTTCCTACACCTACTCATCTTTTGTAAGCTGACAACATTTTTATTTTCACTACTACAGAAGTGAGAGGGGTCCGTTAGCTCAAGAACTTTTTGGATATGTATCAAACATACTCTGGGTAGGCCATTAGCATGGAGAAAAGTAAGGTTTTCTTCGGGAAAATCCCTACTCTCAGTAAGAGAAGAATTATGGAGACCATTGCCATTCCTGAATGTAAATTTCCCACTAAGTATCTAGGGGTGCAAATCTTTAGAGGAAGAGTCAAGAAGGATTCAATTTTTCCTCTTGTTGATAAATTCAAGGCGAGGCTGGCAGGGTGGAAAGGAAGAATGCTGTCTATGGCAGGTCGAATCGAACTAGTCAAATCCGTTTTAGGGAGCATTCCCATTCATAACTTTGCTATTTATCTTTGGCCTTCAACCTCCATTGCTCTAATGGAACGATGGATGAGGAATTTTATTTGGAATGGGGACTCCGAATCAACTAGAGCTATTACTGTCAAGTGGAATGATGTGTGCAAGCCTATACTGGAAGGTGGTTTGGCGATTAGACATCTGAAAGATGTAAATTTATGTATGCTTGTGAAGCTAGCGTGATTTATCAAAACTGACAATTCGGCGGTGGCTTCCTTCTTAAGAGGATGTTTTTTGTCCCAATCAGGTTCCCCTAAGGCATCCTACTTAAGTTCTTCTATCTGGCCAGGGGCAAAGAAGGGATTTTGTCAGCTCAAAGGAGAGGTGGATCGTGGGAGATGGTGAGAGCATGAACTTTTGGCTCTCTGACAGATCCATTTTAGACATAATTCAGGGTCAGACAGGAGATTCTACGGTAGCTAAAGTAGCAGACTTCATTCGGGATGAGGTTTGGGATCTTCCGATAGTTGAAGACCCATCTCTTAGACTTATTGTCTCCTAGGTTTAGGAATTCCCTCTTCCCTCAGTGGCCCATCCAGATAACAGAGTTTGGTCTCTTACACAATCGGGTGCTTTCTCGGTCCTATCGGAGTGGGAGGGGATTCGGAGTAAGGCCCAAGCTGTCCCATGGTATAACCTGGTTTGGGGAAAGGGGGTAGCCCCTCGGGTTTCTATTTTTGGTTGGCGCCTATCACTTGGAAAACTCCCTACAGATGAGAAAGTTTTGAGTAGGGCAATACCTTCGGTATCTAGATGCTCTCGGTGCGAAGCGGATGGTGAATTGATTCTTCATATTTTCCTGAGCTATCAGTTTGCTACATTAATCTGGTCTAAATTTTTGAAAATCTATGATCTCCCTTGGCATGGCTTTCTTTCTATTTAAGAGCTGTTCTCATGGTGGAAGAGAAAAGCTAATGTTCACCTTTAAAAGCAATCTGGAATGCTGCTTTGATATATATTTGTTATCAGACATGGCTGGGGAGAAATCGTCGATGTTTTGCCATTGTAGTAGGGTGCCAAGCTTGGTTGTCAAAGCCATTCTTAAGGACCTACAGGACCTATCTAGATTTTCTCCAATCAAGATCAAGTCCTTGAGAGATCTCATGTTATCTGCGTCAATGCATTTGGTTCGTGCTCCTCCCTGCTTTGTGACTATTCAAGAGCTATTCTGGGAACGCCCTCCAATGGGGTGCTATAAAATTAATGTAGATGGATGTTCGTTGGGAAACCCAGGTCTTGCAAGGGTAAGGGGTATCATTCGGAATCATCAGGGAGCTCCTTTGATGGGCTTCTCCTCTTTTGAAGGTGTAGCATCTAATTTCTGTGCTGAGTTTGCGGGGTTTGTTAAAGCTATCAGATTAGCAAAGCAGCTAGAATTATCATGGATCTAGGTGGAATTTGACTCTCGAGCGGTGGTTTGGTGTATTGATAGAAGGAAGTTCCTGTGGTGTTTTTGTCAAAAGTGGCTCCTACTTAGGAGTTTCTTGGATGGTATCCACTGGGAAGTTAAACGCTGCTTTAGAGAGGTTAATTCTGTTGCAGATGGCTTGGCCAAACATGCAGCCACTCATAGGCTCTCTATGGTCTAGGATGTTCAACCAAACTTTATTTTAAATGACATAGAGTGGGACGCCACGGGTAAACCGAGATTTCGATTTACCTAGGTTTGTTGCCTGTTTCTTGGCTCCCTCCTCTGCTGATGGCAATTCCGAAGGTGGAGTAGAGACTGAGTGCAGTCTCTGTATTGTTTTTTGTATTGTCTCCTTATATGGCTTTGTCCTTTCTTCTTATTCATAATTAATTCATTCCTTGTTGACCTTAAGCAAAAAAAAGGTAGGATGGGTTCACACAATTCTTCAGTCAGCAAGAATTTCAACGCTTCTTAATGGTGGACGAGGACTTAGATAGAGTAATCAGTTTTCCCCAATTCTCTTTATCATAGCGGAAGAGAAACTAAACAGAGGTTGAAGGAGATGGTGATGTAAAGTAAACTTAAAGCTTTGGGAGAGCCGATATGAGTGGTGGTGCCTGGGCATTTGCTTTTTGTGGATGATATCTTCATATTGATGAATGCGTCGCATAGGTATGTCAACAATTTGAAGAATTTTTTACCTAAACATCAAGAATGCTCTAGGCAAGAGGCAAATCTAGAGAAAAGTAAACTATTCCTTGGAAGAATATCTCCTTATAGGAAACAGAGAATTGTAGCAGAGATCGGTATTCCTATTTGCAATTTCCCAACAAAAGACTTGGGAGTAGAGATATTTAAAGGAAGGGTCACACGTGCGTCTCTCCTCTCAGTGATGGACAGGGTAAAGGATAGGTTGGCAAGCTGGAAGGGTAAGTTGTTGTCTATGGCAGGAAGGGTGGAGTTGGTACAAGCAGTAATCTCTGGGATGCCGTTACACAGCTTATCGGTTTATTGGTGGCCTGGATATCTGATTAGATGTCTTGAGAAATGGATGAGAATTTTATCTGGACAGGGAATGTGGAGGCGGGTAAAAGTATCACTGTTACATGGGAGACACTATGTCAGCCTAAAGAGGAGGGGGGGATTGGGGATTGGGGATTAGGAAGCTCAGGGATGTTAACAAGGCCCCAATGTCCAAGATGGTGTGGAAGATGAAGCATGAGAATTCAGATATGAGTAGACTGTTGAGAGCTAGATTTTTGTCCAGACATGGACACTTGAAGAAGGGTTATAAAAGCTCTTCGATTTGGCCAGGGGTGAGAAGGAGGTGGAGGTTTGTGGCTAAGAATGAGTGATGAGTGATTGGGAATGGGAGGAAGGTTGATTTCTAGAATGACAGGTGGCTGGGATCGAGTTCAATCCAAGAACTATGAAGTCTGAATTAGGATTGGTTTCAGAATACAAAGCTGCTTATGCGGGATCTGATTGAGAATGGAGAGTGGAAATTTCCTGAGGTGCAACCTCTTTTTTTGAAGCAAATTGCGGAGAAAGTAAAGGGCGTGAAGCTGCCAAGCCAGTGCGTGGAGGATACATATGTGTGGAGCTTAGAGCCGATGGGGGTTTTCTCTGTAAGGTCTGCCTGGAATGAGATTAGGAAAAGGAATCCGAAAGTGTCTTGGGTGTTAGTAATATGGAACAAATTGTTAAGGCCAAGGATCTATTTTGGATGGAGATGGGTGCAGGAAAGGCTACCCACAAATGAGGCAGTACGTGGGAAAGGAATTTTTTTCTTCTAGGTGTGATCCATGTGGGGAGGCAGTGGAGATTATGGAGCATATTTTTCTGGATTGTAAGTTCTCGGTAGAAATCTGGAAAAGGTGATGGAATGGGTTCTAGGTGTCGTGGCATCAAGAAAATTCTATTCTTAGCATGGTGCAGTGGTGGAGGAATAAGGGAAAAGGATGGGCACTGAAAAAGCCATGGGGCGTGGGAATGGTGATCACAACTTACATGATTTGGGGTGAACGAAACGGAAGGAGAGCAGGAATAGTAAGGTCTACTGAGATGGTGGTGAAGGGAATTAAACAGGAATTCAGTAATACATGTGCAACGGTGAGAATTCATATTAAGAGGGTTGACGATTTAATGGTGTGTATAAGGCTTAATCTAGTGACATCGGCTGGATGTGAAAGGCTTCCATTGGAAGTTTTTTGGCGTAAACTTCAAAGAAATTGGTTGAAACTAAATGTTGATGGCTTGTCATTGGGGAATCCAGGAACAACAGGAGGAGGGGGAATATTTAGAAATCATGAAGGGAGAATGGTGTTTAACTATAAGGTACATTTACATATATGTACTAACTTTGAGGCTGAGTGTTGGAGAATTATTAAAGGGCTTCAATGTGCAAGAGAGATGGGTGTTGATGCTCTTTGGATTGAATCGGGTTCAGTTGCAGCAGTGATGGTTTTCCAGAAGAAGTACGTTCCCTGGTTTGTGGCACAAGAATGGATAAATTTGGGGCCTTATCTGGAGGTTACAGATTGGAAGATAACGCATTGTTATAGGGAGGCAAATCCAATTGTTGACTACTTGGCTAAGGAGGCAGCGAAAACTCAAAGATCAACAAGGCTGGAGACATTACCTAGGCATATTATTGAGGAGCTAGCTAGAGATGCTGAGGCCAGACCGAGATATTGGTTTTCTTGGTAGCGATTAAGAGCCCCTGCTGATGGTATTGCCAAAGGGGGGGCTGTATGATCGTTTGTTAAAGTAGAAGATACTTTGAGTCGTCACATTTTTTTCTTATATTTTTTAATACAATTTGATTTTCTGGCAAAAAAATAAAGGCCAAATCATATTGTTTTCGTATCGTCTTTTAGCACAAGGTTTTTAATGGTAAAATGCATCTTTTGCAAAGTTCGAACCACTTTGGAAGCCATTTGGTTAGTCAAACATCAGCAGAGACATTTTGATAATTTTTTAAAAAAGAAGCATTTTCTAAAAGAAAAGCAATATATTTTAAGAGAGACCTATCAACCGAGGTCCCAAGAGACTCATTTCATCACTGTTCACTAGATCCTCAAGGTGACAGCATGCAATGTCTGTACGGGTCTATCTGTCAAAAATATTTAACCTTATTTCAATCTACTATGTAGTAAAAGTAGGTTCTTTGGGCAATCCTGGCCGAGCAGGTGCTGGAGGAGTTTCCCGTGATCATTCATGAAGATTTCTAGGATCCTATGAAAATTTTATAGGTGTGACAAGAGTTTTTGAAGATGAGGTTGAAGGGTTTATGGAGGGTCTCATGCGTGCTCGAGAGATAGCTATTAACATTTATGGGTGGAGTCTAATTCGAGTGCGGCTGTGGCTCATGTTCAACAAAAGAGGATTCCTCGGTTTGCTTTACAGAGATGGAGTTAACTCCAGCCATACCTAGAAGGGATCACATGGAAAATTACTGACAATTTCAAAGAGGCTAATTCTATAGCTGATTATTTGGCAAGAGATGCGACATGGTCAGGATTGTCAGGATCTAACTTGGTCTTTCCATCTCATATTGTGGATCTCATAGCTAGGGATTCTGATGGAAGACCAAACTATAGGTTTTGTTAGTGCGCTTTCCTTTCCCTTACTAATGGCAATGCCAAAGGTGGGGGTTTTGATAGAAATTGTCAGGAGGTAGGATTTGCAAATGCTTGTTTCCTTTTTTAATAATATTATCTTTTAGTGAAGAAAAAAATATAGTAAAAGTAGGCATCCGACCATGGATTTTTTATGTGGACTCACAAACCTAAAAACCTTGTCAATCTTGTTTGGTTTTTGTTCATTTTGGGTTTTTATTTAAATCGGAAATGCACAGATAGAGAGTCGAACCTAGGACCATGCACCTATCCACACAATCCCCAATCACCCTAACCACAGCTCACCACTTTCACACCCCAAGTTTATATACATTTGTCGCTAAATCAATTTTGATGTGAACAAAGCAAATTCAGAATTCACTGATCAAACAAATTTTGAACCAACTTATATTATATCTTGTTAACCATGGGAAAAAATTGTTGATTTTGATCTAAAATTTTAATAATGGAAAGTGGAAATGGCTATAGAAATACCTGGTACCAGATGCATGTTATACTCATCGGGATAAAAACTATTAACATTTGCCATGCAACCTGTGACATTACTGCAGCAGTCCCCAAAAATTCTATGATTGAGACAAGAAATTCTTCAATTTGATGTGGAATAGTGGTATCAACTGCACCTTGATCTACAGATGCCTGTACATAAAAATAGTTGATTGAAAATTACACTAATGTTTATGATAATAACATAGATCATTTAGATCCCAAGACTAAATTAATTTATTTACTAACCCGATTTAGAACCCTTCCACTCGGAGTAGAATCAAAAAATGATAGGGGAGCACGGAAAATACATAAATGCATTTTGTTGAAAAGAAGAGTCGCTGTCTTGCATCCAGCAGTCACAATGAGCATGGACCTTAAAAGTACACAAAAAGAGCTGCCAAAGAATAAAGCGACATATACAAAGATGATAGTGGATTGCCTAAAGTGTGGTCTCACATCATCTGAAGTGGAAGTAGCCAAAACCATCCAGTAACTACTAGCTATTTGGAGAATCTGAAAAAGAATTTGTGCTAGCAATATCAATGGTATAAAAGCTCCTTTATATGCAGTGGTAGCATAATTCCAATAGAATGAAAAACTAACTCTACCATTTTGTCTCTTTTCTTCTTGAACAAGCTGCCCTTCTGTCCTAGCCAATTTTTCTGTTTTGTATCTCTTGGGTTCCTTTTCTTCATCATCTTGAATAGAATTCTCACCACACAGAATGTTCCCTTCTTCCTCTCCAATTATTAAATTATCCAAATTTTCCTCATGTTGGGTAGAAAAGTCTGCTAAAGCTTTTTTATGTGTGCCCACTAATTCCATAAAGTCAGTTCCTGAATTAAGAATTTCTTTATATTTTCCTGCTTGAGTAATTTTTCCATCTCTCATAACCTACCAAATAAGAGAAAGTAGATAATCACTCTCAAACCAAATTAAAGGAGTTGAAGTCGTGATTAAAAGATGTTATATTCTCACCAGGATAAGATCAGCATCTTGTAAAAACTCTACTTGGTGGGTAACATAAATTAGTGTTTTTGATCCCAAAATTCTCAGCAGACACTCCTGTCACAAATTTTTAGATGCTCAAATTTAGGCATTCAGACAGAGTTTTCATTTATTTAAGAGCCAAATATCTCTATACATAGTAAGATAATTACTTTTCATAATGATAAGTGACATCAAATCACAGGCTTTATGGAACAACATGCATCGCTCAATATCATATGTTTGTATGTATTGTTTGTTTAGACAACCATGATGTCATTCTTCTTATGCCAATTTTTAGTGAACAAAAATGTGATGTAAGCAATAAGTCATATAGATTAAAGCCAATTTCATCAAGGAAAGATTTATAGCTAAAGGTTAAAGAGAAGCTACCTTAAATAGATGAGCTCCTGTGTAAGCATCCACAGCACTAAAAGGATCATCAAGCATATAAATATCAGCATCATGGTACAATGCACGTGCAAGCTGAATCCTTTGCTTTTGCCCACCACTTAAGTTGATGCCCCTCTCCCCTATAATAGTTTGGTCCCCAAAGGCACACAATTCTAGGTCCTCTTTCAATGAACATGCTTCAAGGATAATCTCATACCTTTCCCTGTCCATCTCCTTACCAAATAATATATTGTCTACTATCTTGCCACTTTGTATCCAAGGAGATTGTGCAATATAGGCCTTCGTCCCATTCAACATAATAGTTCCAGATACCTTCGGCACTTCCCCCAATATGCATGAAAGTAGGCTTGACTTACCTGATCCAACAAAACCACAAATAGCAACTTTCATACCACGGTACACTCGAAAATTAAGATCTTTCAATGTGAGATTAGGGGAATGAAGGTCCCAAGCGAAATTCCCCTTGATTATCTCAACTGCAATCTCAACACCATTTTTTGGAGGCTTCTGTACTATATATGAATGAAAATCATTGAGGCAGAGGAATGAGGTTATCCTATCAATGGAAACTTTAGTTTGAACTACCATGGAGATTGTGTCTGGGAGATTATAAATGGGTCCTCGTAATATCTCAAATATTGCAATTGCAGATATAATCTTTCCTGATTCTAGCGGAATTCCCATGAGCATACAGAATCCAAAAGTAACCATAGATACAAACATGGGCGTAGTTAAGTAGACAAAGGCAATCATAGCCGCTGAATAAAGTAACTTTTTTATCCACATTGTTTCAAAGTTCCTGAGCTCAGTTATCTTAGCCAAGAACTTCATCTCCCAGCACTGGAGCTTGAGAATCCTCATATTCCTCAGAGCCTCAGATGTCACATTCATTCGTTGATCCTTTGAATCCATAAGTTCTTTCTGAAATTTCTCTTGTAGTTTTCCAAGTGGAACATTTGCCAACATCAAAATAATTGTAGCAACAAAAGCTACAAGTGAAGCTAGCCCAAGTCTCTCGTACAAGATCAATAATGCTAGAATAATCTGAACAGGAACTTTCCATATATTGTGCAAGTACCAGCTGAAAAGACCAATCCTTGCAACATCAACACTCATCAAATTAATATTCTCCCCACTAGTGTGTCCCTGCTTTGATTGGCTTGAAAGTCTGAGACCCTTTTTATAGATTAATGAGAACAATATAGCACGAATCTTAATTCCCATCTTTCGTAATTGAAAGAACAAAAGTCTCTCTGAGATGCACCTTATGAGCTTTGAAAGAAAGAAAATAAATACTAACACATAGCCTTTATATTTTATTTGGTGAGGGCTACTGAGATATTGAACAAATGCATAAATAAGATATGGTCCAACATAAGAAGCCAATATGCATACAATGGAGAATATAGCTGTCCATAGAATTTCTTTCCACGTTGAAAGTATCAATGCCTTCACCAACTTGAGGTTACTTATTTGACGACCATTACCATTGTTATTACCATCAGATTCAAGTTTATCGTTAAAATGAGCAAAGACCATGTTGGCGCTATCACAATTGGCAAGCTGCGGAACATCTTCAAAGTCCAATGTTTTTTTATACCCAAGTGCAAGCAAAGGGCCCATCCAAGTGAAAGTAAAAATACTAATAAGATTGGCATTTGCATAAAGAGTTACACTCTCTCCATCGACCCTTGATCCTTGTTTGTCATCACCATTGCTTCTATGCGAACTAATTTTCAAAAGAGGATCCAAAATATGGGTATCTTCATCTTCTTTCTCCTTGCCAAACAACCCAACATAACAAAATAACAAACTAGCAATAATGGATACAACATCTGATGCCCATAGCAGGAATCCTAAGGACGAATATTTCCAATACAAACACAAACCCAAATGTATAATAAAATATGTCCAAGACATAAGGAAGTAGAAGGCCCACCATATCCTTAGTAGAATAGGGAACCTTCGCTCACTTAAAGGAGAAAATTGGACATGCAAGTAAACAGAGATCACAAACCAAGTGAGTGTTCTGAATGCAAAATCCAATTGTGCAAAAATCTTTAGATCATGCCATCCATGTCTATACCCAGATAGATAGTTTGACACACATAGGAGAAGATCACATAAAGACAAACCCATGCAAGATACAAAGGCTAACCAATAATATAAAAAGTATGTATTTTGCAGCATTGGTTTTGAATTTTCAAGGGTAATTGTCGTATGTCTCTTGCAAGACCAAGAAATGGATAAAAATAATAACAAAATTAGGTGTGAAGAAGCAGAAAACCCATGCAAAAAAATGACTGCAGGTGATTGCGGGAAAAAAATCAAGTTATTCGTTTCATTCTTTGATCCTTCAAATTCTTCAAAACCATCCATGTTTGCAAATTTGCTTTTATTCTGTTTGTAATTTGGTGGCTTAGCTCACAGAGATCCAGTACAAATTCTGTCAACTTGATCACACTTTGAATTGATGCAGGTGCATTTGTAAGAATATTGTGAAAACTCAAGCATCTAAATACCAACCATTTCCACGTTTTCCAGAAAGGCTTAAAGACTAATATTGAAGTCTCAATATCATCCTTAGATGTAGTTAAACCTGTTTAAAAAAAAAAAAAATGTTATAAAACATAAACCATTTGAAAATATATAAAGAGCAAAATTGCATCATAGATAGATTAAAATTTATTATGAGAAGAAATAAGCAAATAAATATTTTTGGTATTAACTTATTGGAGAAAATTGTAAGACAATCTCTTCAATTGCAAGTTTAAAAGTGCAAAATTTATGGTGATGATTTGGGAGGATCTCCCACTGCTGAATTAGAAGCCCAAGGAGTTCATGTCGAAAAATATTCGGGCATGGCTATGCAAAATGACTACAGAGAATCCCCCACCCCACACCCCCACCCCCGCCCCCCAAAAAGAAAAAAAGACTACGAAGAAGGAACAAAATCAGTCATCTTGCACACATTGCAAGGTTCATGGTTGGAAGGAATGCAATGATGAAGAGTGGCGGAGTGGATGGTCATCACAAATCCTTCCCAATGTGTGCATTTCTGTTTATCACTCTGCTTGCAGCCAAAGAAACGGAATAATTCATTTTCCCCTTGGGTTCATGAATACCCTCTTAGGTTTTAGTATTTTCCTAAATACCCTTTGAGATTCCATTTCTTAGGTTGACAGGATGGGTTGCAGCTACTAAATTTCGTTCATGTTTTTCTATTTATTGATTTCTCCTTTTACCTTGTTGCTCTGTTGCGCTTTCTGCTTGTATAAAAGATGAAAATCTTGCCCATGTTGATGCTTCTATTAGTGCCACCATTGATCCATGCATTGGTATAGGGTCCACATTGCCTTTTACAGAATCCTCACCATAATTTTTTTTCCCTTTCTGTGTTCTCCTGTGATCTACCTCCTTCCTTGGTTGTTGTGCTACAACTGTTTTTTTTTTTCTCGTTCTTCTTACGATTATATTGAGCTGGAATGTGAGGAGGTCGCGGCACTCGATCCACCTTTAACTAAGAGATGTTTGGTAAATCATGCACGGAAGGTCCAAAACCTGATTTAATATTTTTATGTGAGACTAAGTGTTCTAATCATGAGATGCCCTCCCAAGCCTCTCAATTCTTTCCAGTTGATTGGTTATGTCAGTAGTGAAAGAAGGATTTAAATTATCACATAGCTTACTCAACGTTACAAAACCTCAATCTTGCTTAGAACAGAAGAAAAACAAAAATTCCACATGGGTTCAGAGAGAGAGAGAGAGAGAGAGGTGACCTGGATGAAGAAGGTTCAACGTTTAACTTGTTGGAGCATTCTTCAACCAACCAAAACTTTCCATCTCCTATTCTAAGAATTTGGAAAGTCGTCTCTGCTGATAGCGTAACTCAACAGGTGAGAAGAGGGGGGGAGCATTTCTAAGTTACGAAGGAAATGGGCGCATATCACTTTTGCCTCAACCCCTGAATGCCTGAGAAATAGGATAGTGGGAGGTCCATCATATCCCCTGAAACGTGCGTACTTCCCTCGAAATGGGAAAGCTATGGCTCTGAATCGTTTGGAATCCACATACTTCGCGAGAGACAAGGAAAGCTCCATTAAATTCAAGGAAAGGGCTTGCAGCTGGCCCCTATGCATGGGACCAATGGGAACTCATGCATGGGCATCCAAAGAAAGGTGTGGATTGATCATTTCACTGGCCCATGAGAGTGCATGATGGGGCCTGCTGGGCAGCATTCTACTTCCCTGACATTTTTCATGACTTTTTTTTTAGGTTTAATTTTCTTGAAAAGCCCTCAAGGTCAAGGCAACCCAAATATTTGCCATGAGGAAAGAATCTGATGAGCCCAAATTTTTAAACACCAGTCTCAAAATCCTTTGCTCTTATGTAAAATTTTAAAGCGGATAAGTTTGTCAAGTGATAGAAGAAATGTTTGAAAATCAACCCTGGGAGAGTGCCTAATAGTGATCCATGTGCAAATTTTTCGTTTAATTGGTTGTATAGGTATACATTGGATTCATACCAATACATAAGAGGCTATTTGATTGATTTAAGCTATAAATAATCCGACACATGGGTCATTTAAGGCAAGTACTACTTGTCCAATCAATGATCAAATTTACCACATCTTCCTGTGAAACAGTGAGATGTATTGCCTTAATAAGATTATTGAGGTTGCCAGACCATTCAAATGAATCTCTCCCCCTCCCCCTCACCCCATTTTTTTTTTTTTCTTTCGGAGGGGGGAGGGGTGGTAGGGAGACTATTTTGCGATCAAATTTACATAAACTCAAGGGAACTAAAGCCTCCCTACACCAATGAAATAATGACCACAAGTTTTCACATATAAAAACACATTGAATATGAGGTTTTAATATCTTCATTAAGCACAAGTTTTCTCTTCTTGGGAGGGTTAATTTTAGGTCTCTTACCATGGATTCCCTTCGAGCGTTGGTGAATTCTTCTTGGTCGCTAAAGGATGATGTGTCTCTTAAATCTCTTGGAAAAGGGTTTGTTCTCTTTCGTGTCAAATCAAAGACGGATATGATGAGTATTTGGAAAACAGGACCAATTAAAGTGGAGAGACAACTCCTTCGTTTTCAGCGATGGAGACCAGAGTTTAAAGTGGAAGATGAAAATGTCACGCAT
>NC_056565.1:29649231-29662521 GCF_013358625.1 Macadamia integrifolia | reverse complement strand
GTATTACTTGCATGTATCTTCAACTTATGGGAATAGAGTCTGATGTCTTCAATTATAATGGCTTTCGGTTGCTCCGACCAAATCTTTATCTCAGGGTAAACATCCACAACATGTTGATCCCTTCTTTTTCCTATAAGTGCACCTTTCTGATGTTGCCCGCATTTTATGAGCGGGGATAGTAGTAACTTCCTTAGCTGCTTCTCAAGACTTGAGGGGTGGCTCCTTAAAATACCCAAAACATCATGTCTGTGGCACAAGCTCTAAGAAACAAGTAGTAAGACAATCAAACAACATGAAAAGGATGCAGACCCAATGGTTCTACCAAGTGTAGAGTTGGGAGCTATTACATGGAATGACGAGCTCACTAGAGAAATCACGCCAACTAAGGAGGCTTAGAAGAAAGGACTAAGTGGTGAAACTCTTGGGAATCCGTCGGAATAAGAGACGGGAGAAAGAGTTTGAGTCTAAGCAGGCCATCTCCTGATGATAAAAGTAGCGACGATCAAATCGCCTTCAAAATAGGAAGCCAAGAAAGGACATTCATGTGAAGCCCAAACAAAACAAGGTAATATGGTGATTGAGGTGATGGACCGAGCTTGAAATTGACTTCTCAAGCTGCCTACGTATCCTGAGTAAATCAGGAATCAGGTCGGACGTAGTTCCTGCCACAGATGATGTATTGGTTATAAAGCCTTGATAATTAAGTTCCATCATAACTGGGTGAGCTCGAAGTTATCGGAGAAAATCTCACCACATTTAGCCTAGGAGGACTTGTTGGGTTATAATGGGGCTTAGGACTTGGTTCCAAATGAGGGTAAAAGCTCAAATATGCCCCCAGGGTCTAACTAGAATCTTGCAATTTTCGCCTTTATTGCCTTCCTTCTTTTTCTTCAATTTTTGTGAGCAATTTTCTCTCTTACCCTTGCCTAGGGTATTGGATTGCTTTTGGATTAGAGCATTGCTCCTTTCTTCTCCTCTTTTTTTTTTTTTTTTAAATTGACAATTGCTTTTCCTTTTTCTTTCCTTTTTTTTTTTTTTTTTTGAAGTTGGAGCTTTACTATCTTTTTGTTGTTGAATTTTGAAATGGAAAAGTGCTTTTCCCCAACCTTGGCAATGTTAGGCTCTGGTACAAAAAATGTCTTCTAATCAGACCCTAGAGGCTAGTAGGATTAAGTATGTGAAGGGTACCTTGGTAACGGGATAGCCATAATGGGCTCTCCAAAGGATAGGCTTAGGCCCAAAAAGGGTAACTAGCAGATTTTAACTTCTCAGGATTTTTCCTGGATAACTAGCGGCCAAGGATGGCCTCCCTTAATAGGCTTAATGATGTGAAAACTCCCTTTAAGCTCCTTACTCATTGGAAGGGGATCAAATGTGTGGAGAGCTCAAGACATTTTATTACCAAGGCTCTGACACCAAAATGAATGATGAATGACTGATGGGCTCTTTTTTTTCTTTCCTTTTCTTTTTTTTGTTGCTCTTTCCTTTTTTCTATATTTGATTTTTTTCTTTGATTCCTTTTTGTTGATTTGAAGAAAATAGGCGATAGATCGCTACAAGATTCATCATCAAGAGATGGAAATGGGGAGGAGAATAAACAAAATACTCAAAATAAACTATTTCATTAAAAACTAAAATGATTACACCATGTGGAAACTTGATTGGATTGACACAACATCAAA
Organism: Macadamia integrifolia; assembly: GCF_013358625.1. Taxonomy (NCBI): domain Eukaryota; kingdom Viridiplantae; phylum Streptophyta; class Magnoliopsida; order Proteales; family Proteaceae; genus Macadamia; species Macadamia integrifolia. The sequence continues at coordinate 29,660,839 of NC_056565.1, read as the reverse complement.
ATTAAAAAGATAAAACTTCTCACACGAAACCGAAAGGGAAAAAGCTGGAATTACCTAACAACATGACTAACTACCTATAACACCAAAGGACTTGAACCCAAACACGACCAACCCCTCTTCGTCTTCTATAATCATCAGAACTTCCGTACCAAAGAGCTTACTAACATCCATAAATCTTCCTTGATGCCCCAGATGGGCCTACCAAACTGCTCAAGACTCTGCCTAATCAACCACGCAGTTAAGGAAGATCTCAAAACCTAGTAACTCCTTTCCTGATATTTTATCGAACCATGGTTCTGGAAACCCAAAGTATGAAGAGTCATGCAGTCCCTTAATGAATTGACCATTCAGGTTCTTAAAATAGGGTACCATCTCAAGAGTCTCAAATGCTTCTAATTGATACTTCTAGGTTGATATGAACTCTCCTTCAACTGTCTTGATCTGTTTGTGCTTTGTGTCTGATTTCACCACATGAACATGCCCCTCGCTCTGGACAGACAGACGCCTAATGAAGATGGTGGGGTCAAATTCTTTCAAATCCTCACTAAGAGCATTGATTGATTGGTGATTTGGAAGAGGATTTGTGGTTATATTAGGTTGTTTAGGTCAGAGCTCAAACTTTTTAGCATCATAAAGGTCCTGTATAACATGTTTCAAATTGAAACAGTTATCTGTGGTATGTCCTTCTTGGCAATAATAGTGGCAGAATAGGTCTGGATTATACCAACGTGGCTTTGGCTCAGGAATAGGCCTTGGTTGAATCGTGGAAATCAATCCGGCCTTCGCTAATGTGCTAAAAACTGAACTCAGGGCTACACCCAAATTGGCAAACTGCCTCTTAGGTCGACTGGGAGGAGCTGTCCCTTGCTCTAGTGTGAACGGAACTACCATTGTGGATGATGTTGGTCCACAGAAGGGAGAGTAGACATTGTGGCATTGACCCCTGAGCTTTTCTATTGTGGAGGTCTTTTACTACTACTGGACTCAGTTGCAAACTGATCCATTTTGGGGAGTTCCTCTTGGAAGATGGCATCCTCAACCTGTTGTGCCGCAACTATCAAACCATCAAAGTTGAGGATGGGGAGAGTAAACAAAAACTTTCGATATGGGTCTCGCAATCCTCTCACTATCATTCCCACTTGCTCTCTCTCATTTGTCCTATCACACATTTGAGCGGCTTTGTCACGAAACCTTTTCAAATAGCTAGTGAACCCTTCACCTGTTGCTTGCTTTGTTGTTTCCAACTCTCTCCTGGTCAACTCTATCTCTGTATTATAGGAGTATTGGCGAGTAAACTCCTTCATCATGTCATCCCAAGTACGGGTTGAGGAAGAATCTAGGGCCATTAGCCAATGGTGAGCAACACCAGTCAGTGAAAATTGGAAGGCCTGCCCCAGTTGCTCATCCGTGAAGCCTCGGCCTCCCCTCAACTGGCCAATAAAAGATCTTAAGTGAGTACGGGGATCACCCCTACCATCAAACTTTTTAGAGGTCCATTTAAATTTTTCTAGCAACCTAACATGAGGAAAGAAACATAGCCCTTCTGTATCAATGATTTGATCTTCAACACCTTTAAGGTTCTTGATCAAGTGTTCAACGCGACTAACTTTATCCTTCAACTCTTGGTTCTCAAGACTTTCAGACTTTCCTATAGCAGGGCTATTGTCAATCACAACATTATCTTCAACACCTAACACATTGGGGTGAGGAACAACCCTAGGACTCTGGAGACGACTCCGTTGGTCCTGAACTTCTATCGGTCTAGCAACACCAGCCTGAGCTTGCATCAACGTAGTTAAGTTTGCTAACATCTCCTCAATCTTAGTGACACGGGCCTCCATAGGGTCAGGATTTGTTCATGAAATGTTATCTTAACTCATGGTATCTATACCCTCTAGGGAAACGGGAAACACTTCTAATGAGGGTTCTGGTGAAAGCCTCACTAGTCTAATTGAATTAGGATCTCTGACCCACAAGGGTAGGGAATGGCCTTCCTGACGCGAAATGGTGCCTCAGCTGGGTAGAATATGATGAGAAAGTGAAACTTCGGATTACACTCCTTATTGGTATCGAAAAATGGACAAAAGAAAGGATGAGATGGTAACAAGTACATTCACCTACGTGAGCACAACTAGGGTCAAAGCATGCACAAACAAAGACAACTATACCAAATAAGGGTTAGGTCAATTGAGAGTCGTATCAACTTAGTGGTAAACTAAAAGGAAGTGCCCCTAAGTTGAAGAGACTCTCAATTGATAGATCAAACAAGGTGGTTCATGTAAGAACTTCCATGTAGGAGGATCTACATCAAATCAATCACCAAAAACCCATGGTGGACGAATTTGGGTCCACCGTTAACATCGAGATAGCATGTGTGAAACCTTTACCAGGTTGAGACCTATACCACATCGGACTGGTGGTGTTAGCATATAGCCACAATACCAATCATACGGTGCAGTTGTAAGAATCAACAACATGTGTAGTTATAAACACTAGCACCTTTAATGTTAATGATAAATCCAATCCTTCCATTGGTGAATGGTAGATTGAGACGGTAAAAATGACTACAAGGGGTTCTAACATGAACCGCAAACAATAGTAGTTGTGTTGATCCTAGTCATTGATTCTATGTCCAAGTATATGCTACATGTTGGCTAGGTTTAGGACCGGCAAGGCTACCTTGACAAGACCGATATACCTATCACCCGTATACAAGGAATGAATCAAAGGCACATGGTCCCTTTGATATACCAATAGGGGAATAGCTCGAGCAGATCGATCTCAGAGTGTTGACCAATAGCGTGTCTTTGGGCACACCTAAATGTATGTGATCTCCCTCAAGCACGCAAGGTAACACCCTCGCCGATAAGTTCCGTATTCCAGGCCTAAATGGCACGGTATCAAGGGGTGTGATGTAACTAGGGGCAGCCCAAACATATGTGAGGGACCCTGACAGCTACACCACGGGGGTGAATAAGGGTAAGGCATGCTGTGCTCAATGCAAGAAGTGTATGCAAGTGATGAAAAGTGAAAAATAACATGTCAATATACAAACAATAAGGTACAAACAAAGCTATACAAACAATGGTCAATCAAGAGTCTGACATCCCCAGTGAAGTCACCACTGTAGGTATCATGGACCTCCGCCGGGTCGCGATATGACAGGTAGCGCGTAGCGCATGTACACATGCTAGGGGTCGACCCTAATGAGATGAGATAGTATCCCCTGGTCATCAAATGCCAAGGGGGGATACACGTTATGGGTAAAAGGATAAATGTCTCCCCCAATCAAGGGAGAGAGACTAATGACTCTGATGGATAAGGTTGGTTTGCACCAAGATTCTGGACAAGTGTCAAGTGACAGACTGGGAAGGTGTTAGACACCTAGTCTACCCGACCCTAAGGCCGGTCTTCTTTTATTTGACCAAAGTTTGTTTGTACCCTACTAACTAGTCCTAAATCTAGGTCACTGAAAACCCTAAATTAGGTATCTAAGTATGACATGTGAAAACCCTAAGCCAAGTGTCTGAATTATGCTAGCTAGGTTATGATGCAAATAATGAAATGATTACGCTAATTAAAAATTAAAAACCCTAAATGATTTAATTAATGTATTATGAGTCTTAGATTAAGCTAATGAAATAAGTCTAAACGTAGGATTAGTTTAGCAACTTATGAAACCCTAAATTAAACTAATTTGATTAATTGAGCCAGACCTAGACGGATGATCAATGAATTTGTGAGATCCTAAATTGAATTAATTAAAATGATTAATCTCAATCCCTAGTAATTTGTGAAATAAATTATTGCAATCCTACTAAATCTAATTGGTAAAAAGATATATAAATTAAATGAGACCTAATTAATTTATAAAAAATGAAATGGATTAATTACATTAAATGAATGCATTTTTACTAATCTACCTAATCTAGTATAGGAGGATTAAACTAAACCTAAAGTTTAATTAAATTAATTATGAAACCTAATTGCACTAATTATGTTTACCTTAAGCTAATCTAAGGTGAGTTAAACATTTTTCAAAACCCTAGTTAAGCTAATGAGAAGAGAATCTTTTAACTAAATAAATGCAATGGTAATTATCTTCTAAATTAAATATGTCTAATGATTATTTTATGCTATACCTATATTATGTTAGAGTCTAAATGTTATATTAATTGAACCCATTAAATAATTAAACAACTAATTACGATAAAGAAAAACACTGGTGAAAAATGATATATGAGCTTAAGTAATTAAACTAATCAAAGAAGCTAAATGGAATGATTAAAGAAAGCTAAACAAGCTAAAAGAAGGGAAAGTTGGATGAATTAGAATAAAAGTATACTAATTGCACTATTTTAAACAAGATCTGATATTTTTATTGCATTTAAAGAAAGACGGTGAAAAGCCCTAAAAAATAAAAAATTATAACATAAACCCATTCCCCAAATACGTCCTAATGCTACGGGCCGGTTTGAGGGGCCAGCCACGTCCATACTAGTCTACGTCCTAAACTACGTCCCATATATTATTAAGAGAGAAAAGAAAACAGAAAACGGACTAACTTATCAAAATTATTTAATCCACAATGAACAATTAAGACTATGATGAAGAAAAACAAAAAAATGCAGAGGGATTGTTCTGTTTTTGACTCAGAGAGAGGAAAAAGAAAAGACATGGAGCATAAAAAAAACAAACGATGGAGAGGGAGTTGTGTGGGGCGGCTGGGCTCAGTTAAGGAGAAGAAGTATAAGAAGAAAGAGAAGGGAGGTTTGGTGGCTGCTGGTTAGCAGTTGCAGCGGCAGGGAAAAAGAAGTGAAAAAGAAGAAGAAGAAGAAGAGAAAGGAGGTTCGGTGGGACTAGTTAGTAGTTGCAGCAGCAAGGAAAAAGAAGAGAAAAAGAAGAAGAAGAAGAAGAGAAAGAAGTTGCAGGTTTCAGTTCGATAGGACTGGTTAGCAGTTGCAGCAGCAAAGAAAAAGAAGAGAAAAAGAAGAAGAAGAAGAAGAGAAAGAAGTAGCAGGTTTCATTTCGGTGGGACTGGTTAGCAGTTGCAGCAGCAAGGAAAAAGAAGAGAAAAAGAAGACACAAGAAGAAGAGAAAGGAGGTTCGGTGTGTTTCAAGTTCGGTTAAGGAAAAAGAAAGGAAGGAAAAGGGGGTGGAGAGGATTCGGCAAAACCAATGGATAAACCAATGGATTGGCCCGCCGGTCGGCCCACCGGTAGGGGCCCATCGGTGGAGGCCGAGGGCCTGCTAGGACTGGTGGGTAGGTTGGCCCACTGGTCGGCCCGCCGGTTGGCCCCGAGGCCCTGTCCTCTCAGGTGGGTGCCCTCAGGCAGGCCATTTGGCCCATCGATCTTGGCCCACCGGTCTTTGCGGGAAAATGCCATTTTCCCCGAAACCTTCCCCAACCTTTGGGGAATCAAATGGGGCTCGTCCAAACCCAGTCTCCACACATTTAAGGTCTCATAAGATGATTCTAACCTAGATCTAGGTTAGATTTAAGGAATGGAAGCCATCTTACCTTCTTTGCTCAAGAACTCTTTCAAAAACCCCAAAATCACCTCAAATCCCCAATGCTCCTCCAACCATGGAAACACTTCTTCAAATCCTTCAAAATCAACACATAAACCTTCTATTAAACCTTAGATTCATCATCTCAAGGGGGATTTACAAGACCTCAAGAAACTCTACCCAAATCAAGGGTTTTACTTGGGTTTAGTGAAAGTTTAAGAACATAGCCTTTGCTCACCTCTAAACTTAGATCTCGTGTTGGAGATCACTCCCCCGGCGTCGGAATGGGAAGATCAAACCTTGACGCCGCTTAAATCCATTTCTTCTTCCTCTTCCTTCCCCTTTCTTCTTCTTCGTTCTCCTTTCTCCCTTCTTTTCTCTCTCCTCTTAACTTTTCTCACCAACTATTCAGTGTAATAAATGAGATATGAAAAACATAATAATAACTATTTATACTTCCTGAAACCATTAGTAACACATGGGTGGGTCACTCAGGTGGGCGGATGCGCCCACCTGTGACCGCCCACCTGAGGGTCGAAAATTGGCCAACAAGTGGGATTTTGATGGAATTCGACTCTCGGCACAAATCTCACTCTCGGCATAAGGTATATTATACATATGCACTTTAGGATACGGCTACATACCTACTTTATCTGTATATGGCCTTATGATATGTGCATGTACACAGCTTGGGTACACCCGTCTCCTCTGGCACTGACTCGGACTTGTCCGGCCAACCGGTGATCAAAGTTACCCTTAACCCTCTCCGGTTCGGGTCCGGCATGGTTAAACCGGGTCAACCGTGTAATTAGACTAGGTTTAAAAAGTAGGGTATCACATTTACCCCCCCCCCTTTTCTGAAAATTTCATCCTCGAAATTGGCATACCTGGTTGTTCGAAAAGATGAGGGTACTTGGCTTGGATTTCATCCTCTTTCTCCCAAGATGCTTCTTCAAGTGGATGATTAGCCCATCGCACCTTTACGAAGGAAATGGAGCGGTTGTGAAGGGTTTTCACCTTTCAGTCCAAGATTTCAGCTAGCTACTCTGTATAGGTCATATCAGCTTCTAGATATTTTGGTTCCACAGGTAATACATGAGATGGATCATGAACGTATCGCTTCAGCATGGATACATGAAATACGTTATGAGCATTCCCGAGTGAAGGTGGCAGAGCAAGCATGTAGGCTACTGAGCCGACACGAGCTAAGATCTCAAATGGACCAATGTATCTCGGGCTCAACTTACCCTTTCTATGGAATCTTTGCAACCCTTTTGTAGGAGAGATCTTGAGGAACACCTTTTCTCTTGCCTGAAACTCAATGTCTTTCCTGCGGTTGTCTGCATAGCTCTTTTGACGTGACTAAGCTACTTTAATCCTTTCCCGAATAACGTCGACCTTGTCACAAGTCATTTGTATCATTTCAGGTCCTAACATTCGACGTTCGCCTACCTCATTCCAATACAGAGGAGTCCTGCACTTCCTACCATATAATGCCTCATACGGAGCCATCCCAATTGTAGCTTGGTAACTGTTGTTATAGGAAAACTCCATAAGGGGTATATATTCTTCCCAACTACCACACATTTCCATTGCTTCCATAAGGCAAACTCCATAAGCATGTCTTCCAATATCTGTATGGTCCGCTCCGACTGACCATCAGTCTGTGGGTGGAAAGCAGTACTCAAATTCAATTGTGATCCCAAGGCGTGCTGGAAGCTCTGCCAAAATCTGGAAGTGAACCTTGGGTCCCTATCTGACACAATGCTCACTGGTAATCCATGCAAGCACACTATGTTATCCATATAAAGTTGTGCTAACCTGGCCATAGAGAACTTGGTCTTGATGGGTATGAAGTGAGCAGTCTTAGTAAGCCGATCAACTATCACCCATATCGCATCCATCCCCTTAGGTGTACATGGTAGTCCGGTGACAATGTCCATTGTAATCCTATCCCATTTCCAGTTTGGTACTGGGAGTGGTTGAAGAGTACCATAAGGTCGATGCCTCTCAGCTTTTACTTTCTGGTACGTAAGACAAGTCGCTACATATAGGGCTATTGTGATTTTCATGCTTGGCCACCAGTAATTTTGTTTGAGGTCTTTATACATCTTTGTACTTCCTAGGTGAAGTGAGTACTTGGAGCTGTGTGCTTCTCGTACTATCTTGTCTTGTATATCCAAATCATCGGGTACACACAATCTGCCTCGAAACATCAATGCCCCATCACTGGCTAAAACAAAATCAGGGTCGTTCATTGTTTGATCTTGAACCTTAACTCTGATCCGCTGCAATTCAGGATCCAAAGGTTGTTTCATTATCACCTCTTGCCTAATAGTCGGATGCACCTGTAGAGCCGCCAAGGATACAGTCAACCATTTAAGGTTTTCTAGTTGACGTTCATGCTCTAAGGTTGCTCCTTCATATAAGAGGGCTTCATCTATTAGCGTCGCCTTTTGTACAAGTGGTGGGCTGACTACTAGGTATGAGAGTGATATAGTCTGTGCCTTCCGACTCAATGCATCTGCCACTACATTAGCTTTGCCAGGATGATACTAAATGTCACAGTCATAATCCTTCATGAGCTCAAGCCATCTTCTCTGCCTCATGTTCAAATCTTTTTGGGTGAAAAAGTACTTAAGGCTTTTGTGATCACTGTATATCTCGCACTTCCACAGATAATGTCGTCAAATCTTAAGAACAAAAATGACTACGGCTAGTTCCAAGTCATGAGTGGGGTAGTTCTTCTCATATTCCTTTAGTTGTCGGGATGCATACGCTATCACTTTACCGCGTTGCATGAGAACACAACCCAACCCAACCTTAGAAGCGTTAGTGTAGACTGTCATTCCACATGTGCCTTCAGGGATGGTCAACACAGGGGCCGACACCAATCTTTTCTTCAATTCCTGAAAACTCTTCTCACACTCCTCTACCCATTCAAATTTCACACTCTTTTTAGTTAACTTAGTCATTGGTGCTGAGATCTGAGCAAAGTTCTCAATGAAGCGCCGATAATACCCAGCCAAACCTAAGAAGCTTCTAATTTCAGTGACATTTTTAGGGCTTTCCCACTCTACTACTGCTTTCACCTTATCAGGATCCACTTCGATTCTGGCCTTAGACACTACGTGTCCCAGGAATCCAACTTGCTCAAGCCAAAACTCACATTTACTGTATTTGGCAAACAATTGTTATTCTCGTAGCCTCTATAATACCATCCTCAAGTGTTGAGTGTGCTCCTCTTCTGTCTTAGAGTAGATCAAGATGTCATCAATAAAAATAATTACCCATTTATCGAGGACATCGTGAAATACTCAATTCATTAAATCCATGAATGCTACCGGTGCATTGGTTAACCCAAAAGATAACACTAGGAACTCACAGTGCCCATACCGAGTCCTGAATGCTGTCTTGGGTATATCGCCGCTCTATATCTTGAGTTGATAATAGCCTGATCTAAGGTCTATCTTTGAAAATACCCTTGCACCTTGTAGCTGGTCAAACAGATCATCAATGCGTGGCAATGGACACCGGTTCTTAATGGTTAGCTTATGCAATTCCTGGTAATCGATGCACATACGCAAGCTGCCATCCTTCTTTTTGACAAACAATACTGAGGCACCCCAAGGTGAAACACTTAGGCGAATAAACCCCTTCTCTAACAATTCTTGCAACTGCATCTGCAACTCCTTCAATTTGGCTGGTGCTATCCTGTATGGAGCTTTAGACACAGGAGCTGCTCCAAGAATCAAATCTATGGCAAACTCCAACTCTCTATCAGGCGGTAGATGCATCAGATCATCTAGAAAGACGTCGGGAAATTTGTTCAACCACCTTTACCTCTTCTAGGGGTGCAACCTTTGCATCTACATCAAGTATAGATGCTAAGTAACCCTGACATCCACTTTCCAACAACTTTACCGCTTGAAGGGTGGAGACGAGGTCCTTTCTCGTTCGTTTCATTTTATCTGCTCGGTATACCAATTCTTTTCCTTCCTCATCTGTCACCCTGGTTAATTTTTCAGCACACATCACATTAGCCCGATGGGCCGATAACCAATCCATGCCCAGTATAACGTCAAAATTCTGCATATTGAACTTAATGAGTTGTGCATCCAATTTCTTCCCACTGATTTCCACTGGGCACGGTCCATACACATCCTTCAACTGTGTAACTTTACCAGTAGGCATACTAACAATCATCCCATGATCTAGGGTCCTGGGTGGCATACCAAGTTTCTCAGCGAATCTCTTAGATACGAATGAATGTGTAGCTCCTGAATCGAATAAGACATAGGCTGGTATGCCCAATATAGATAGGACACCTAGTGTAACAATGCATATAAGTATAGCAGGTCATCAATAGATAACACAAGGAATTTCTTAAATTTAAAATGTACCTGCTACCACCTCCATGCTGGCCTCAGCTTCCTCAGCTGATAGGGCATACATCCTTCCCTGCGGTTGATTCCCCCGAGTTAAGGGAGGTCGGTATTCAGAGGGTTGACTGAAGGGCAAGGCTGGTCTGACCCGACAGTCTTTAGCATAGTGCCCATAGGAATGGCAGTTAAAGCAACGGATCTATGATGCGAAAACTGGGGTGGGGCCCCTCTATACCTGACCCGCTGTAGATGGAGGTCGGGGTGGCCTTGGGCCTGTAGGCACCGTACTAGTGTTTAGGCAAAAATATGTAGAGCCCAAACCATCAGCTGGTCGAGGAGGGTAGCCAGATGGCCTATAGGGTTGTCTATATGTAGGCCCAGAACTATACGACCCACGATATGCCTTGGAGGAGTTGCCCATGTCCGGAAATGGATTTGACCTCTTCCACAATCCAAGTGTGAGGGACTGTTCTCCCTTCTGCTTATCTTCCATGGTCTTGGCCTTCTGCACAATCTGGCCATATTCTGTCAAGTCTAAGACCTCAAGTACAGACCCAATGGATGCCTTTCGGACCTTCTGAAATCTTGCAGCCTTTTCTTCAGCTGTCCTCATATGCCTAGGGGCAAAATGGAACAAGCTCTCAAATTGTTGCTGATACTCAAGGATAGTCTTACTCCCTTGAGTTAAGGCCATAAATTCCATCTCCTTACGATCCCTGAAGCTACGTGGGTAATGATTGGCCAAGAACAACTCCTTGAACTGTTCCCAGGTGGGTTCCGGATGTGCGGCCAACAATATGGGCTTAGAGGCTTGCCACCAAGAGTTAGCCTCCTTCTTGAGTTGCAGCCCTGCACATATAAGTTTCTGTGCCTTAGTGCACTCAATCACCTCAAATATCTTCTCCAACTCTTGGATCCACTGGTCCGGCTCTAGAGGATCACTTCCCACCTTAGAGAATACAGGTGGTATGTTCCTCTTGAATGACTCCACTACCTTTGACGTATTATTTGTCGGCAGATAATTGGGAGCATATGCTGGATAGTAAGGGTACAGAGGGGGCACCACATATGGAGGAACGCTGAATGGCGGAATTGGAGGTGTACCTCCCACTTGTGGCCCCGTACCAGACCCTACAGGCTGGTCCTGTGGAGTAAGTATCCGAGGAGGTTGACCCGTTTATGAAAGGTCTAGCTGTTGCTATATAGCAGCCATAAATGCTTTCTGCTGCTGAAGCATTTGTTGTTGGAAAGCCTGTTGTGACTGCTGGATTATGGTAGCAACATCCCCCAGAGTAATGACTGGTGGAGGGTCCGGAAGTGTAGTCACAGGTGGGTCCCATTGTGCCACACCCTGACCAAAGGTCTCTGGAGGTTGTGGAAGTGGGGTTTTCCCCACAGAGCAGGACCTCTTGGGATTCGGTAGTTGATCGACCGGATAAGGACCATGCGAGGTACCTCGTGCATTGTTACCGGATCTAGTACATACCATCGTATCCTTGCACCTGGAACATACCATACACAACATTGGTTAAGCACCTTAGAATTTATATCGGCACATAATCATATGCCAACGCACAGGGTATTATAGTGTATGAAGGTTTTGCAACTAGCCATAGATTAATCCCGAAAATACGGTGCTAGTGTTTCAACAAGTCGGACGATGGTCCCACTCGACAATATGGTGCTAGCCACACACCCTTTTTTTTTTTTTT
>NC_056565.1:29549669-29649107 GCF_013358625.1 Macadamia integrifolia | reverse complement strand
TACCCCCACTTTTCCCCCTTTTTTTTTCAAGTTTTCTCTCAACCGGTGGGCTGCCACCGGCGGGCAGGTTGGCCCGCCAGTCCGACCCGAGGCGAAAACGTGAATAGGGCTTTTAAGCCCTGTTTCATATGTTTCTCCCATTTCTTCCTCCCTCTCTCTCTCTCTCAGGAGATTTTTGAGAGCTCCTTGACGCCTCCACTCGCGATCTCACTCAACGATCCGGCGGTTTTGGGAAGATTCAACTCCTCCACTTACAAGTAAGTCTCTTCCCCATTTTCTTCTCAGAACATGTACCTTGGGGGTAGAACCCATGTGTAATCCTCAATCTTGATTCTTTTCCATGTTCCTTTCCATAGAACAGTGATTTCATGTGAATGTGGTGTTTTCTTCGTGATTTATTTCTAGTTTTAGGCTTTACTTCTCCATTTATGAGGGAAAACCCAACCGTGCCCTAAATTGTCTCTCATTTGGGGCTTTCTTCTTTCTCCACCCTTTTCTCCCCAACTAATGACTCAAATGCAATTCCTTATGTTTGATTTGTACTTGAAATGTTGTAGAGATCATGGAAAGTCATGTATGCTTGAAATCCCATCTCTTCCCACAAAAATCCATCTCTTTGTGTTGGGTTTCTTTGATTCTCTTTCCATCCCTTCATACTTGTGGATTCCTTTCACCTCAATATCATAATAGTAGATGTTTTTACATATTCTAGATTGTAGAATGATGGCATTTCATCCATGAACATGTATGCTTCAAGCTTTACTCTATTGTGAGACTTTTCATTTTTCTTAGATTGACCTTGCAAATTGAAAATTGGGGTTTTTCTATCATTCCTTACTTGCCATGCTTTATATGCCTTTTGTCACATTTCTATTTTGCCATAATTTCTATCTTGTCACTGGCCATGCATTTCATCCATAGACTTTCTATCATTCCTCACTTGTCACATTTTGTCACATTTCTATTTTGCCATGCTTTCTGTCTTGTCACTTACCATGCATTCCATCCATAGACTTTCTATCATTCCTCGCTTGTCACATTTTTTATTTGCAAGACTTGGGTTTTAGGGCTTTCTCTTATTGCTCACCCATCTTTTTATTCCCTTTTTGTTATTCCTTTTCTTTACTCACCATTCTTTCTCCTCTTTTCTTACCAAGATGTCTTCTCGCAAGGGCAAAGAACCCGCATCCTCTCCCGCTCGGCATAGACCACCACTTCCAAATGGAAGAGTGTAGGGACTAGTTCCCCAGTCCCTCGCACAAGGCGACCAGGACCTGCTCCTATTGATCCCTCCGACTACGATGAGGGACTCTTCCGCTGTTCAGAGCCAGCAACCAACTGGCAGGCCTTCCTGAAGAGGTCTGTTATGATGGAGAAGACTATGGTAGTTGGCGACTTCCACAAGGTTCAGCTTCAGGAGAGGTTCACCGCTCTGGGTTGGTAGTCTATCCTCCACATAGACCGTCCGTGCTATGAGCAACTAGTTCGTAGATTCTACTGCAACTTGGAGGTCTCTTACCAGTATGGAGAGTATGCGATAAACAGCATGGTGAAGGGGGTGGACATTCAGTTGACTGTGGATACCCTGGCTAGCATCTTAGACATCTCCTCAGTTGGGCAGCATTTCTACAGCCCTCCAAGGAGTAAGCCCGTGGGCCCATTCTTAAGTTTGGAGACACAGGACCACATCTATGAGACCATCTGTGGCAGTAGGGAGCGTTCAAATTCAGAGATGTCATTTTACCCAGAGGTTCGTGTGTTTGCCCATTTGGTCCAGTTCAACTTGCTCCCCAGAGGAGGTCATCGGAACTAGGTGGGCTTCATGGCAGCCTTCTTAGCCTTCTGCATTTATACGGCCTTAGAGGGAGGTGCCGAGCACTTATGCTTGCCTTACATCATCCTCAAGACGATGGAGCACGATACCTCACACACCGAGGATGGAGGGTTTCTATATGGTAGGATCCTCACTAGGATCTTTGAGTTCTTTGGGGTGGATCTGAGTGGTGAGGAGGGGAAGACTCCAGTAGATAAGTTTGATAGAGGGAATCTATTGAGGATGGGTCTCCACACTCTCATGGATGTACCTCAGAGAGCAGGGGCTCAGAGAGGCAGGGATAGGAGGACTGCCCATAGGGAGGATGTTCCCATGGAGGAGGAGTCTAGTGAGGAGGATGAGGACTATGTTCCTCAGTGTGAGGAGGAGGATTTTATGGACGAGGATATCCTCGAGGAGGAGCCTCTTGACTCAAGAGGTGTTGATCTGGGCTTCACGAGAGCTGCAGGCCCACAGCATAGAGCCCCACCTCCTGAGAGTGGTGCCTATGATTTTGAGGGCATGATGTCTGCTATGAGGGCCTTGAAAGATGGGCAAGATCAGCTGCTAAAAAGACTAGATGAGAGTGCTTCTAGGGAGGAAAACATCCTAGAGAGGCAGGCTACCTTAGAGAGTTCCTTCCTCAGATTGGGCCAGGACTTGGATAGCCAATGCCATTTCAGCAGATTTTTTCCGACTTCGGAGGGATGTACAGCTGGTAAACACGAGGTTTGACTACTATGACCGTCGAGTCAACGTTAACTCTAGACCTCAGAGAAACGGAGTAATAGTATTGGACGATGACGATGATCTTTGAGGACTTAGCTCGTCCGTCCACACCAGCTTCTCACTTATTTCCATGTTGTTGATCTTATTATATTTTTCTTTCTTTTCTCATTCTTTGTACTTTATCTGTCATTTGACTTACTTGTGGGGTGTTATGTTTTGTTGGTGGCTTGTGCTAGTTTTTTTTTTTTTTTTTTTTTTTTGTATGTTTGATAACTTGTGTGGTTTAATTGTGGCGTCATTTGTTAATTATGATCATTGATATATATATATATATATATTGTCAATCAGGTGTTTGTGTGAAAAATTTTTGAAAATCTTGTTTTGCGCCGTTATGCTGTCGAAATTTCGTTAAATTCGTACTCGATGGGTTATGACATCAATTAAGTAATCTTTTATTGGTTTCAAGAAATTTTCTCTCATGCATGCCATGAATGCAATAACCAACTACAACCATTATTATTTCTTCCTTCCTTTGGCTTTTAACTCTTTAAAGTTTTTACATTTATCCAATCCCATTTCCTATTATAGATTCTATGGGGTCTAAACGGTATGCTGTGAGTGAATAGAGCATCACGCTCTGATACCACTGTTGTCACACCCCGTTCATATAGAACCGGACCGGTGACAAGGTTAACTCTAGTTAACCCAAACCTGCCAGGATCATCTGATACAGTATCCAACCACAGCATACACACAACTAAGAAAATGTTCAACAGTTCAGCAGAAGACTTAAATTACTTATAAATGTCCCCATTATACTTGATACCCAAATTATAGTACATAGTTAAGTACATGTGGGCCCGCAGGCATGATATTTACATAAAAAGAATACAATTTACATATCAAGTACACAAAAGGGATCATCAAAAGAATCAAAAAGTAACCCTGTATGGAGTCATTGCTGTGGTCCCACAGCACAACCCTCGCACATGCAATCCGTGCCGTGCTCATAGTCCTCGGGGACCCACCAATCCTCCTCGGGGAATTCCACTATAGGGCCCGACCCTTGATCCTCAGGCTGGTGACCAGCAAAATTGTCTAAAACAGGTGCACACGTGGGATGAGCTCACTAGCTCAGTAAGTGAAAAAGAGGACCACACAACAGTCCACACAACAATCACAACTATATACACTATATGCTATGCAATTCATTTTTAATCACATCCACCTAAACAACACTACTAAGTCTTGGGTTTAGTGCTACTACAACCATAGTGCGCATTTACTTTGGGTACAAGCTACGAAATCCATCCCGCAATACGCCCATAGGGCTGTCGGAGAAGGCCCACCGTGAGTACTCGAAAAAGTAAAGCATGCCGACCACCGGCTCTCAACATAAAAGTAAATGACAGAAAATAAAGGTGCTGACTCTAGCAATTTAAAAGCAGTACGATTGGCCCTCTTGAATATACCACCGGTTGGCCCGCCGGTTGGCCCCGAGGCCCTGTCCTCTCAGGTGGGTGCCCTCAGGAGGGCCATTTGGCCCATCGGTCTTGGCCCACCGGTCTATGCGGGAAAATGTCATTTTCCCGGAAACCTTCCCTAACCTTTGGGGAATCAAATGGGGCTCTTCCAAACCCATTCTCCACACATTCAAGGTCTTATAAGATGATTCTAACCTAGATCTAGGTTAGATTTAAGGAATGGAAGCCATCTTACCTTCTTTGCTCAAGAACTCTTTCAAAAACCCCAAAATCACCTCAAATCCCCAATGCTTCTCAAACTGTGGAAACACTTCTTCAAATCCTTCAAAATCAACACATGAACCTTCTATTAAACCTTAGATTCATCATCTCAAGGGGGATTTACAAGACCTCAAGAAACTCTACCCAAATCAAGGGTTTTACTTGGGTTTGGTGAAAGTTTAAGAACATAGCCTTTGCTCACCTCTAAACATAGATCTCGTGTTGGAGATCACTCCCCCAACGTCGGAATGGGAAGATCAAACCTTGGCACCGCTTAAATCCATTTCTTCTTCCTCTTCCTTCCCCTTTCTTCTTCTTCGTTCTCTTTTCTCCCTTCTTTTCTCTCTCCTCTTAACTTTTCTCACCAACTATTCAGTGTAATAAATGAGATATGAAAAACATAATAATAGCTATTTTTACTTCCTGAAACCATTCGTAACACATAGGTGGGTCACTCAGGTGGGCGGATGCGCCCACCTGTGACCACCCATCTGAGGGTAAAAAATTGGCCAACAAGTGGGATTTTGATGGAATTCGACTCTCGGCACGAATCTCACTCTCGGCATAAGATATATTATATGTATGCGCTTTAGGATACGGCTACATACCTGCTTTATCCATACATGGCCTTATAATATGTGCATGTACACGGTTTGGGTACACCCGTCTCCTCTGGCACTGACTCGGACTTGTTCGGCCAACCGGCGTTCAAAGTTACCCTTGCCATCATGGTCCATAAGGAACCCGCCTTAACCCTCTCCGGTTCGGGTCCTGCATGGTTAAACTGGGTCAACCGTGTAATTAGACTGGGTTTAAAAAGTAGGGTATCACACCTCTTCAATGTTCTATTGGAGAATTTCAAAAGCATATTGATAATTCAACTCTTCAGGTGTATCGTAGGGGTTACACTAGAAACAAGCAACTTCAGACCACCAATACTACTATAGCAACCTTTGTACATCCCTTCACCAGCCGTAGATCTATAGCCTACTGAGCCTAACACGTCATCAAGTATAATTCGTTCTTCTGACCAACCTATTGCTCTTACGAAAGGTATTAGGACTTGTACTCAACACCCCATATCCCATGTCGTTTATTATGATTCCCTTTCTCCTTCCTATTGTACCTTTGTGTCTTCTCTTTCTTCTGCACATGTTCCTCAGAATTGGTAGGAAGCATTTGCATATGGAAAATGGAAAATGGAAAATGGAGATGGTGGAAGAAATAGGAGCCCTAAAATATAATGATACATGGGAACTTGTCACTCTTCATCCTGGAAAAAGACTAGTTGAGTGTAAGTGGGTGTTCATGGGTGAAGTAGAAAATAGATGGCTCAATGGAAAGGTACAAAGCTAGGCTTGTGGCTAAAGATTCATTCAAACATATGGAACCAATCAGTAAGAGACATTCGCACCGATCACCAAGCTGACTTTTTTACAAGTTTTACTCTCATGTGCCATAAATCTGGGATTGAATCTCTAACAACTCGATGTCAAGAATGCTTTCCATCATGGAGAGCTAGATGAGGAAGTATCATGGATATTCCAACAGGATTCTCTAGTGAGGGAACTCAAGGCAATGTCTATAAATTGAAGCGTGCTCTCTATGGGTTGAAGCAGTCACCTCGAGCATGGTTTGGAAGATTCACAAGGCAATGACATCTGTGAGATATATACAGAGTAACTTGAGGTGATGATGTGGCCAAATTCCTAACTCCCCAAGTGATTTTGTGTTTCGTAGGTGCAAAGAGGCGAAACTAGTCAAGATGAGGTCGAAATTTTGACCCCATCTCACAAGACAGGTGCATTTATAAAGCACACTTTGTATCATTTCGGCGAGATGGTCTAATGTGTCACGAAATTTCAACCAAAACATTGTCCTTTTCTTATTTCATAGGCTATTTTAATTTGACCAAATAAAAAACACGAAATAACCGAAATCTCAATGAGATTTCAGCAAGATTTCGAACCATGGGCTGAAGATGCAACACATACGCATGGGTATAGATAACGATAGGGACCAGATTGAGCTCGCCGACATTTTCCAACTGGAGTCAAAGGAGCATCCCTTGGTCGAGTGGGTGAGCGATAGACCTAAGCCAGTGAAAGATTAGGCTAAGAGTACACTTGATCCCTATATAGCCAGTCAGATCGGAGTTGATGCGGATAAGTATATGGTTTAAGAGGTTCCAATATGGCAATACATTCACAGTAACCCTAACCGTTCGAGCCCGCACCTGGCAGGAATGATGAGGAAATCCCTGACTTGTCCCATTTCAGTGGTCACACTCTCTCGTCATTGTTGTATACTTAATGAGATGATGGCAGTGACAATGATAATGGTGGTGATGGTAGAAATGTTGGACTTTGGAAGCAGTATAACAAGGCATAGAGGAACAAGAGCCAAATCCAGAGCTAATTCGATCCACTAGGGAGACCTAGTTTGATCACACCACACAGGATATGGACCACAATACACGTCCATCCTCCTCACATGCAAGCTACACGAGAGGGCCATAACGCTGGCTCCAACCAGGTGAGCAGGTTGATTTTATGGACATCAATAACTTGTCTAGCACTGTTGGAGGATTCATTATGAGGGACAACACAGGAAATAGACACTAGCGTGCCCCATCCTTTGCTGAGGTGATGCAGATTCTTCACCAAACTAGGCTTGTTTTATTAGGAATAAGCCTAAGGTTGGGTTCCATACATGTTGGGCTTTTGATCCCATATGTTTTGAGTGTAATAAGCCACTATTATGGGCATAGAAGAGGGGGCTCTAAGGTTGCATACGGGATTATAGTTTGTTTCCTTTTTCATTAGTTTCCTTTTTAAGTTAGGTTTGATTTAAGTTATATTTGTTTACTTAGGAGTCAAGTTATTAGTTGAGTCAAGTCATTAGTAGTTTCCTTTTTCAATTAGTTTCTAATTTTAGTTCTTAATAAATATTATATTAGGAGGCTAAATTAAGGTTTCCTTTTGAGGAACCTTCTATTTTGTAATTCCCTCCCCCATCACCATTATAAATAAAGAAGAGGAGGCTTCTAAAGCTAGGATGATTTTGACAAACAAATTAATGGATACTGCTATTGTCTTCTCCATGAAGAGTTGTCTTGTGTTTGATCAAGGCTGATGCAATTGGCGTTTGATCCAATTGACTCTCTGCGGTGTGAAGCCCGAATGGTCCTCTTCCTTAGCTTATCTTCTTCTCTTAACTACACAAAGTGTTACTGATCTGCTCAAGTTCCTATAGGTATTAAATTCAATTTTCTTATCAGTTCTGCCCATATTTGAAATCGATAGACCTGCCTTGATTTCTGTTGGTTTCTTTGGTGTTGGACCATATTATCAACTAGGATTAGGCCTCTAACAGTCCCTATTAAGCCCCCATCATCTATTGTTAATTTTGTTCAAAAATACTTAACAGTTTTGTAATCGGTTGGCTGTTATAGACTGGTTTTCCGTTGTAATCCTGAATTTCTGTGTTGTTGTTCTACTTTGGATATTGGTTGTTCTTAGGTTAAAAAATCTTGCAGTTGTGAGCTGGTTTGACTTGTCCAACTTAGCTTTACATTAAGTGGTATCAGAGCATGGTAGAGAACAACCCACCTAAGGTTCCAACCCCTCCTGTTGATATGTTGACTGCGATGATGGAGATGTTGAGACAACTGAATCAACAAATGGTGCAAACAAATGAAATACTAGCTAGAATGCAACGACGAGTGGGTGTCCCGTAATCATTAATAGCACATGTAATACCTATGGGAAGTGAAGATACCTCTATTTAAACCAAAAGAACCTGAAGTCAAGGTTACAAATAAAGAGATAGATTTTGAAGCTTCAAAGGCAAAAGTTCAAGAGATAGAAGATTCCAGTGAACAGTTCTATGAGGTAGTGGTTAAGAGCACTCCACAACAAGTCTTTGAGATTCATGATGAAAAGGAAGAGTTGGTTCCTTCAATCCTTGATGAAAAGGATACAAACGTTAACGACTCTATGCACACGACATTCACAATTGGTATTGATTCAGAGGTCGAGAATATAGAATTTGTTATGCCACCATAATTCTTTCAAGAGAAAGCCCCATGCCTTGAAGACTACATTTTAAAAGTTTACAAGCAACCAAAATTTTGTTTGGGAATGGTTAAAGATGCTACTCGCATATTGTTTCCACCACATCACTGCGAAATTCGATGGGGAGAGTTGATGCAGACTCTTCATCAAACTATGCTCATTTTATTAGGAATAAGTCTAGGGTCGGGTTGTATATATGTTGGGCCTTCAGCCCATGTGGTTTGGAGTGTAATGGACCACTTTTATGGGCCTAAAAGAGGAGCTTTAAGGTTGCATACCGTATTACTAGTTTGTTTCCTTTTTCATTAAGTTTCCTTTTTAGTTGGGTTTGATTCGAGTTATATTAGTTTCCTTAGGAGTCAAGTTATTAGTTGAGTCAAATCATTAGTAGTTAGTTTCCTTTTTCAACTAGTTTCTAATTTTAGTTAGTTTCTAATTTCAGTTTTTAAAAACTATTGTATTAGGAGAATATTTGGTTTCTTTTTTTAGGAGCCTTCTATTTTGTAATTCCCTCCCTCATCAATATCATAAATAAAGAGGAGGAGGCTCCTAAAGGAAGAATGATTTTGATAAAAAAATTAATGGTTGTTGCTATTGTCTTCTCCATGAAGAGTTGTCTTGTGTTTGATCAAGGCTGATGGAATTGGTGTTTGATCCAATTGACTCTTTGCGGTGTGAAGCCCAAGAGGTTCCTTTCAAGTGTTCTCTTTCAAGGTTTTCTTTTCAAGGGGTTATTGCTGTTTCAAAAATCAGGTATTTAAATCAATAGCCTGCTGGATTATTTTTTATACTCTTCTGGTCTAAGTTTGTTACATTGTTCTGGTTGGTTTTATGGTTGTTCTTCTGATTAAAAAATCCTGCAGTTGAAGGCTTGATAGTTTATCTATCCTAGTCTACATTAAGTGGTATCGAGGAGAGCAGCTAGTTAGGGTGCAGTGCATATGGTAGTGGCTATGGTTATTTCACTGGCATGAGAGCACATACATCTTCTTCATCCGTTTACAGTCGTTTTGAGTATGATGCCCACTCACACTCACAAACTAGATTACAGTGGTTTTGAGTATGATGCCCACTCACAGTCACAAACTAGATCATCCTTTATGGGCAACCTCTTCTCCTACCCAATCTACCATCTGTACATACCAATGCCAACAACACCATCAAAACACAGTAGCTCAGTGGCTGGTTCTTCACAATATAGTGACCTATACACTAGGCTTGGTTACCTCCATTATGTACATGAGGATTTTCACAAGGCAGCTTTGGAGGACTTCAAGAGTTTCTTCCGGCACACTATGACGTGACCTACATTTGTGATGAAGATCGAGCCTGCAAAAGGAGGAGATTCCATCACACTAGACTAGCCAGCCCCAATGATGGCCCATCAACCCAACCCAAAACCAGAAATTACTGTTCGCGTGAACAGTAATTTGGTCCCTTTTTGTTTCCTTTTTTGTGTTAACCAATAGCCCAAGTCAGATTTGGTCATTCTACAATGTTTCCCTATTGTCTTATGTTAGTTTCTTAAGAGTACAAGTCAGTAGATAGATACTAAAAGTCATTAGTTTCTATTTTAAGTTAGTTTCCTTTTTTAGTTTGTTTCTAAATTGTAAAGTTGTGCCTAGTCTATTTAAAGAGACCTTTGTAATCAATTTGAGAAGATTGAATGAAGTTTGTTTTGAGATGGTTTAAGCTATTTTTCTATGGGATACAGTTGGGTGAGAGGCCCATGGTGAGAGGCCTAAACTTGAGGCATGAGATGCCAAAACCTATCATCCTTTTCCTCCTCCTCAACCCTCCATCAATCTTTTCTATTTTCTTATTTTCTCTTTTATTGTACTATTGAGAGAGTGTTTTGAGAGTTACTACAAGATTGTTTGAAGACTCAAAGCCCTCAAAGATTGTCGATCAGAAGACACCCCTACAAACAGTCTATCAATTTTTAGCTACAAGGCTTTCCTAGGAAGAATGTTCAAGTGCATAACTTTCAGACCAAATCTCTGATCGCTTGACCCAAATTTGAGGATCATTCGACGCTTCCAACTCCAGTTCTTGAAGAATCGACAAAAGTTTCCTTTTTCTTGCAACCAGCAAATCTCTCAATCTATCTGGAAGAATTTGTTCAAATTTTTATGGTTTGTTCCTTCATATAGGATCTCCATTTTATCAAAAATTCAGCTCCATCTGAGTTGCGATTTGTGAGTAATCAACATCTTCTCTATTCAGCCAAAATTTCAGATCCTGCATGGGATTCATATCACTTGTGATTCTAGTCTTACATCAATTTGTCTCTCAGATGGAGAAAAATTGGCGTCGGCACTATCGGTCCCTGATTTGGCTCAATCCTCCACGTCATAATTACACACATTAGCAATTAGGATGACACGAGGGGATCCTCTTTGTAGTTTGTACTCATATGATTGGGAGACAATATTATACTATGCACATATATTTGGGTGTCTATGTGATGGGGACATCAAGGTGTACAGCCGAAGGAAGAAGAAGACCCAACCACATATTCCTTCTTTGTGGTTGGAGGATTAGAAGAAACAAGGAAGAAGAAGAAAGAAGAAAATGGTGGAAGAAAAGGAGGCTCAATCTAGCCTTTCTAGAGTTGGATCAAGTCCCTCTCTCTTTCCAGATTTCGTCCAGATCTTGTGGACCCCACTGCTGATGTGTTAATTTAGTAATTTGATTTCCTAATATCTAGTTTAGTTAGGCTTTTGAATTATGTAGGGAACTACTTTATTTCATATTGTTTTTTTTTTTTGAAACTCCTTTACTCTGAGATTATTTATTAGGATTGTCCTTTCTTTTTTAGTAACTAGTTCATTACTTATGTAGGGCCATTGGCCACGATGGGAATTAATTATTGAATGAATATTTTGAATGCAAAAGATAGCCCCCAAAAACCCCACGATTTCTCTCTCGCTGCCCCCTCCCTCTTCTCGTCTCTCACTCTCACCCTCCTCTCTTTCTCTCTTTCAGTTCTCTCTTCTCTCACCTCCCTCCCTCTCCATTCTTCTATCTTTCATTGTATCTGCTCCTGATTATTAATGTGTGCTACAGCTACTGATTACTACTGGTTGAAGGTCATCTCAGCTGCATAAGGCTCCGTCGGATTGCTGCTGAACACCTTTCTCAAAAATCTGGGTTGCTTTCTTATATTCTCAGATCTGGGCAGCAGGTAAGTAGATGACTGAACCTCCCCATTCCCCCATTGTCCCCTTAATATTTATTCCACTTTCTTCCATTAAAACCCTCCCTTTTTTAGCCATTGCTTAACCTTTATTTGCACCACTATTTTACCTTATATATTGCTAATTTTCTTATTACAAGTGTGACTGATTTTGGAGCATATAACATGGGATTTATCTATCTTTGGTGCTTAATAGGCTAGTGTTATAACCTAATTGCCATGTTTCCCCCTTGATGCTTGAGTGAGTTTATGTGTTTTTCTCCCTAGATTATTATTACTCATTGTTACTTTATTACTCATTGTTACTTTGTTCATTAGTCTCACTTCATTTTGTATGTTAATCTTGTTTGCTGAGCTTCCTTTATCCTGTCCAACCCAAGTCCTTTGAGTTTACCCTACCTAGTTAGCTAACCTTGTAGGAAACCTAATCATCTAGGAACCCCCTACATCATCTTGGTGTCAGAGCAAGGTTTTGTCAAGGTTTAGGGTGATTATGTACTGTTGCCCATTGTTTACATGTCTTACCTTTTGAGGTCTAGTCTCTGTCACAGTCTATCCATAGTCGAGTCTGAGTTAAAAGAGCATTACCATAGATTAGAGGACACCATTTTCTTTCTTAAATTGGCAGGACCAAATAGCATTGGACGCTATTCCCTCCAAAAGCACATACTTGAGAAGGAGATTTCTGACCTCAAGATTGAGAGGGCTAACTACCTATCTCAATTGGAGATTCTAAGTAGACCTTGAGTCTTTGGTGGCAACCGTACCTTGGCTTCCCATCTCCTTATATCCACTCATAGTGGTAGAGCATACTAGAATATGTCTGACCTTTCTGACACCCCCACCCAACCTGAGCAGTTGGCTGAATTCATGAAAACCATCCAAGCTACCCTTCAAGCTAGCTAAGATATACAAGTGACACAAGCTGCCCATCTCCAAACCCTTACCGATAACTTGGCTGCCCTCGAGATAAGTGCCCAAAACCCTGATGGACGGCAAGGCCATAACACAACTGGCACTGAACCTAGGGACAGGGGCCCTAACCCTGAGGAAGTGAACAAGAATAACCACACTGACGGTTATGACCGGATAGGGGATAACTTCTAAGGCCTAGGGCATGGTAGGGGTCAGGGTAGGGGTCGAGGCCCACAGCCACAAAACCAAACCCAATATGGAGATGATGAGGGTTATGAGCATCACAATAGAGGCTTTGATGTCAAACAGATGATTAAGGTAGATGCCCCTACCTATGATGGTCAGATTGATGCTAGGATCCTTCTGGATTGGATTAAGCACATGGATAGGTACTTAGATTTTTACAATATGCCAGAGGAAGTCCGCTACTGATTTGCTAAATTCAACCTTATTAGGGCTGCCCAGGATTTCTGGACAGACCTAGAGTACCAAGAGGACCACCTAGGACTTGAGTTAATCACCACCTGGGTAGAAATGCAAGAGAGGCTCAGGAGGGAATTTTTTCCTATCACTTATAGGTTCCAGTTGTTGAATGAAATGAATACCCTAAAGCAAGGGAAGTTAACTGTGATCGAATACATGAGCAAGTTCAATGAATTGAAAATTAGAAGCCGTATTTGGGAGGATGTTGAGCAGACACTATCCAAATTCCTTACTGGGCTTAACCCCAAAATTCAGTCTCGTACGGCACCCCACCTGGTGCGAGACGTTCCATAGGCCTTCAGGATAGCCCTTGGGGTAGAATCCTCCATGAGAACTTATTCTCAAAGGAAGAGCTTCCAAGCTGGGAAGTCCCAATTTAGAAAACCACCCCAAGGCTCAACTGGATTCTCAAAACCCCCTGCTGCACCACAGTGTCAATTTGACAACAAGGGTAAAGGAATTTTGGGAGAAGCACCCAAGAGTAGTGGGCAACAACATTCCTTCAAGTGTCGCTAGTTTGGTCACATCTCTAGAGAGTGTCCCAATAGAAATCTTTATGTGGGAGAGCAGACTCCTGAAGAAGGTGACGAAGAGGATTTTCAGGACCATGAGTATAAGGACCATAGACGAAATGAGACCATATTTGATGAGGACACCAAGGAGGCTGGTGACCTGAAGCTCAGTATTGTGTGATGCATGGTCTTATAACCTAGGAGTAGCAATGATTGACGGCAAACTAATATTTTCATCACTTACACATGTCATCAAGGCAAGAACTATCGCGTCGCCATAGACAGCGGGAGTTACATGAATGTGGTCGTCAAGAGCGCTATTGCTCGAATGGGCCTCAAACCTGAACCCCACCCCAAGCCTTACAAGTTGCTTGGGTAGATCAGTCCACCATCCCCGTTAATCTGAGGTGTCTAGTTCTGCTACACTTTACAGAATATGAGGATCGAGTGTGGTGTGATGTCCTAGAGATGGATGTTGCCCATATCATCCCAGGTAGACCCTGGTTATATGACCGGGATGTCACCAATTATGGGAAGTCTAACACCTATGTCTTTGAGTTCAAAGGGAAGAAAATCAGACTGACCCCCAGTGCCCCTAGGGAAGTTAGGGCTCCAGAACATAAGGGAAGTACCACCAAACAAAACCCCACCAAGACACTCAACATTTTAAATCAACAACAATTTGAAGGAGAGTGTCAAGAGTCAGGGGTGATTTATGCTCTAGTTGCTATACAAAGTAATACCAATAGATTACGCTTATTCACTGATGCTACTAGAGAAGTACAACCCTTGTTGAGGAAATTTGAGAGGTTATTCCCTGAGGAACTACCTGATGAGTTACTGCCTATGTGTGACATCCAGCATGCTATTGACATAGTTCCAGGATCCTCTCTCCTGAACTAACCCCATTACCGAATGAATCCCATAGAACACGCCAAACTCAAACGGCAAGTGGATGAACTATTACAAAAGGCATTCATTAGGGAAAGTCTTAGCCCATGTGCTGTACCTGCCTTGCTCACGCGAAAGAAAGATGGCACATGGAGTATGTGTGTTGATAGCAGGGCCATCAATAAGATCACTATCAAGTATAGGTTCCATATCCCTAGACTTGATGGCATATTGGATATAATGGCCTACTCTTCAATCTTTTCGAAGATTGATCTCAAGAGTAGGTACCACCAAATTAGGGTTAGGCCTGAAGATGAGTGGAAGACAGCCTTCAAGACGAAAGATGGCCTTTTTGAGTGGTTAGTCATACCTTTTGGCTTGTCAAATGCACCTAGCACCTTCATGAGGATAATGAATCAAGTGCTTCAACCATCCATTGGCAAGTTCCTAGTGGATTACTTTGATGACATCCTCATCTATAGTAAGACCCCATCTTCCCACTTGGATCACTTACAGAAGATTTTTCATGTGCTCTTACAAGAGAAACTCTATGCCAACCTCAATAAGTGCACCTTCATGAGTGATCAAGTCATCTTCTTAGGATATGTTGTGTCAACTCCAAGAGTATCTGCTGACCCTAAGAAAGTGAGCGATCGTAGAGTGGCCTAAGCCAACTAATGTCCATGAGATACGAAGCTTTCATGGCTTAGCCACTTTCTACAGGAGATTCATCTACCGATTTAGTTCCATTATGTCTCCTATCACCGATTGCATGAAAAAGGAGTTTCAATGGACTAAGAGTTCTACGAAGGCCTTTAATGAGATTAAAAAGCTTATGACTGAAGCTCCAGTCTTGCACCTCCCAGATTTCTCTAAGGTCTTCGAAGTGAATTACGATGCATCTGGTATTGGAATAGGTGGTGTCCTAGGACAAGAGGGCCACCTTATTGCATATTTTAGTGAGAAACTTAATAAAGCTAGGCAAATATATTCCATATACGACAATGAATTCTATGCGGTTGTCCAATCATTACGCTATTGGTGACATTACCTTTTACCACAAGAATTCGGGTTATTCTCTAACCACCAGGCTCTGAGATACCTGAGTGCCCAAAAGAAACTTAACCAAAGACATGCCAAGTGGGTTAAGTTTCTCCAAGAGTATAATTTTGTACTCAAGCATAGATCTGGTGTCGAGAATACTGCTGCAGATGCACTGAGCCGGGTGAATATGTTCCTCAGTCGCACCAATGCTAGGAATCGGGCTAGTGTGTTACTCTAGACAATGAGTGTAGAAGTTGTAGGGTTTGAGCGAGTCAAGGACCAATACCCCACCTGTCCTGATTTTAGTAAGTCGTTCACTTCCTTGAGTAAAGGTAACCCAGTCAACCGCTCGAACTACCTACTTAGGGAGGGCTTCCTTTTAAAGGAAACAAATTGTGCATTCCCAGGACTTCACTCTGAGACTTCCTGATCTGGGAATTGCATGCTCGGGGAATCGCTGGCCATTTCAGTCGAGATAAGACCATCACCCTCATTGAGGACCAATTCTTTTGGCCAATACTGAAGAGGGATGTTGCTAGAGTTGGGAGTCAGTGTAGGACATGCCAAACTGCCAAACAACAAAAGCAGAATACAGGTTTGTACACTCCCCTACCCGTTCCCATGCCCCGTGGCAAGACCTTAGCATGGATTTGGTGCTTGGTCTACCAAAAATTTCGAGAGGCCATGATTCAGTTTATGTGGTTGTAGACCGCTTCTCAAAGATGGCCCATTTCATCTCATGCTCTAAGACTTCTGATGCATCCGTAGTAGCTAGACTTTTCTTTAATGAGATTGTAAGTACCATGGGTTGCCCCTCACTATAGTGTCTGATACGGATGTTAAGTTCACCAGTCATTTTTGGAGGACCCTATGGCAAATGATGGGAACGAAGCTCCGTTTCTCCTCCGCTTTCCACCCTCAGATCGATGGCCAGACCAAGGTTGTCAATAGGAGCTTAGGGAATTTATTACGTTGCCTCATAGGAGAACATCTTACCAGTTGGGATCGAGTCCTTAGACAGGCCGAGTTTGCATACAGTAGCTCTAAGAACCCTACCACTAGTCTGTCCCCCTTTGAGATATATTCAGGATACTAGCCCCAAACACCCATAGACCTTATCCTAGCCGTTTCTAGTTCCAAGACCTCCCAGTCAGCTGAGTCTTTTGCTCAGCATATACATGATTTGCATGCAAGTATAAAAAGACAGATAGCACTGAGCAACGAACAATATAAGTTGAAGGCAGATGTGCACAGAAGGCTACAAGAGTTTCAAGAGGGCGATATGGTGATGGTTAGAATTAAGCCACAACGCTTTGTTAGGGGATAAGCGAACAAGCTGCATGCTCGTAGCATAGGTCCGTTCAAAGTACTCAAGAGGATAGGTGCCAATGTGTATATTCTTGATCTGCCAGCTAGTATGGAAATTAGTAATATTTTCAATGTTGAAGACATTGTCCCATACCATGGTACCTCTGCCATTACCCCTTTCTATCTTGATGACTTTAAGGACTTCCCCTTCACCATTGATAAAACTACTGAACCAAACCAACCACTTCCCCCCACCTCATTACCACCAGTGTCTATGGTCACGAGGACTAAAGAAGTTGAGAAAATCCTTGATGAGAAGATTGTGTCCACACACACTGGAGGTTCTAGAGAGTTCTTGGTCAAGTGGCGTAGACGTTCAAAAATTGACAACACCTGGATCACATTACAAGAAATCCAACAACTCAACCCATACCTGCTTGAATATTACATGAGTTTTAATTCACCCGAGGTGAATTCTTCCAAGCGATGAAGAGTTAATGTGGGGACATCAAGGTGTATAGCCGAAGGAAGAAGAAGACCCAACCACACCTTCCTTCTTTGTGGTTGGAGGATTAGAAGAAACAAAGAAGAAGAAGAAAGAAGAAGGAGAAAATGGCGGAAGAAAGGGAGGCTCGATCCAGCCTTTCCAGCACTGGATCGAGTCCCTCTTTCTTTCCAAATTTCGTCCAGATCTTGTGGACCCCACTGCTGATGTGTTAATTTAGTAATTTTTTTTCCTAATATCTAGTTTAGTTAGGCTTTTGAATTACGTAGGAAACTACTTTATTTCTTATTGTTTTTTTTTTGGAAACTCCTTTACTCTGAGATTATTTCTTAGGATTGACCTTTCTTTTTTAGTAACTAGTTCATTACTTATGTAAGGCCATTGGCCATGATGGGAATTAATTATTGAATGAATATTTTGAATGCAAAAGACAACCCCCAAACCCCCCATGATTTCTCTCTCTCGCTGCCCCCTCTCTCTTCTCGTCTCACACTCTCGCCCTCCTCTCTTTCTCTCTCTCAGTTCTCTCTTCTCTCGCCTCCCTCCCTCTCCATTCTTCTATCTTTCATTGTATCTGCTCCTGGTTATTAACGTGACTGCTGCAGTTGCTAATTACTACTGGTTGAAGGTCATCTCAGCTACATAAGGCTACGTCGGATTGCTGCTGAACACCTTTCTCAAAAATCTGGGTTGCTTTCTTCTATTCTCAAATCTAGGCAGTAGGTAAGTAGAGGACTGAACCTCCCCATTCCCCCCATTGTCCCCTTATTATTTACTCTGCTCTCTTCCATTAAAACCCTCCCTTTTTTAGCCATTGCTTAACCTTTATTTGCACCACTGTTTTACCTTATATATTGCTAATTTTCTTATTACAAGTATGACTGGTTTTAGAGCATATAACATGGGATTTTATTTATCTTTGGTGCTTAATAGGCTAGTGTTATAACTTGATTTTGCTTGCTGCCATGTTCCCTACCCCATATTCCCCCTTGATTCTTGAGTGAGTTTATATGTTTTTCTCCCTAGACTATTATTATTCATTGTTACTTTGTTCATTATTTTCACTTTACTTTGTATGTTAATTTTGTTTGCTGAGCTTCCTTTATCTTGTCCAACCCAAGTCCTTTGAGTTTACCCTACCTAGTTAGCTAACCTTGTAGGAAACCTAGTCATCTAAGAACCCCCTACATCACTATGTTATATGTACTTTTAACTATTTTAATAAGTAATGAATAAAATGCTTCTTCATTTAGGGTGCATAATTTACTTATCTTTTCTATCTTCTAGTATAAAAACAATGTGCACTTGTCTATAATAGAAAATATTACACAAGGTATACGATAGGGTTCAGCATATACTGCCAACCAAAGGGGCAAATCCAAACCACCACTTTGTGCGACTTTTCTTGGAAAATGAAAATTAAATTATGTTCAAGCTAAAGTAAGGTTTCACTGAAGTACAACAACAACAAAACCTTGTCCCAACTTAATGGGGTCGGCTACATGGATCCAAGCAAAGCTAAAGAAAGAGAAAATAGGAAGGTGATAAAAGAGACAAAATAGTAATTATTGCAAAGTAAGGCACACTATCTGGATTCTAGCCTTCCAATTTGCTCTATTCAAAATCATACTTGGGACAAGGCCTAATTTGTGCATGTCTTTCCTCACCACCTCTTCTATGGTCATTTTTTGTCTACCTCTAGCACTTTTGAATCCTCTTATCTGAATCAAGTCACTCCTTACCGGGGCATCCAGTGACCTTCGCTAAACATGCCCAAACCACCTCAAATGACATTCTTGTAGCTTGTCAGGGATTGGGGCAACCCCCAGATCCGCTATAGTTTGATAATTCCTTACCCTATCTCTTCTAGTTTTCCCACACATCCACCTTAGCATTCTCATTTCCACTACCCTTAGCTTATCAATATGCTACTTCTTAACGGCCCAACATTTCGACCCATATATCATAGCCAGGCACACAACTGTTTGGTAGAATTTTCCCTTAAGTTTCACTGAAATATCAGACCTTAATACAGCTGCCCCCCGTGGAGGGGAAATGGCCAACCCAAATAGTTTAGCAAAAAAATGCATTGAAATTTCATCCATTTCAGACATTTTGGTCTAACCAAAATAGCCAACCAAAACAAGTTTTCGAACTATGGTCCTAGATGGAATAGGAGACCTCTATTAGCTGATCAATAGCTTAGTTTTGTTTTTAGTTTCAGTTTTGGAGTTGGTTTTCGTCAGTCCATATTGGAGTCTGAAACAGTCCAGACTCAATTCTATAACTAGGTGTAAAGGCATACAAACCCCCATGCCCTCTATGAATAGTGTAGTACTTAGTTTTCCTAAAAGCATGGTGAATTCAGTTCTATTCATCTGAGCGGATTCTCAGGTTCAACTTGATGTAGATAAGTCACTTGAGCTTATTTTATTACAAATAAGCCTTAGGTTGTGTTATGTATGTGTTGGGCTTTTGATCCCATGGGTTTTTCTTGTAATGGACCACTTCAATGAGCCTAGAATATGGATAGAAGTAGGAAAACGGGATTTAATTTATTAGTTTAGTTAGAGTCCTGTTTTGAGTCTATTTCCTTTGTTATTTTAATTGGAGTCAGTTTAGGTCTCCCTATTAGTGAATGACTAGTTAGTTACCTACTCTATGTTGGAGTTCTAGTCCTACTCCCTATTAGAGTTCTAGTCTAGTCCTATTAAGAGTCCAAGTCCCACTAGGAGTGTCTAGTCCTATTTGAAAACTAGCTCCTAGTTATGTTAGGATTGCTATTCTGCCCTCTTTAAATAGAGGAGCTTATGTAATCAACTTTAGATTTGAATGAATGAATTATTGAATGATTACTTTTTAGCTAAAAAAACTGTTATTGAGATGTGAGATGCCTAAACCTTTGAGGGGTGTGATACCCAAAGCCTGAGGTGTCACACCCCGTTCACCCTGAACCGGAGCGGTGACCGAGTTAACACCGGTTAACCCAAACCTGCCAGGATCATCAGATACTGTATTCCACCACAGCATACACACACTAACATAAATCCATCAAATCAGCGGAAGACTAAGTTTTACCTGTAAATAATTCCCATATACTTGATACCCAAATGGTGATACAATAATTGTATATATTTGGGCCCGAAGGCATGATATATACACAAAAAGAATAAAGTTCAAATATCAAGTATATACAAGAATTCATCAAAATCATCAGAGTACACAGCTCGGCTCGGTATCAAGGCTGGAGCTCAGCTCGGCATCAAGGGTTGTGCCCAGCTCGGCACGGCCTCCAAGGTTGAGCTCAGCTCGGCCTCAGAACTGCTGTCCCGCAGCACAGCTCACACATGCGCAGTCTACGCCGTGCTCAAACTCCTCAGGGGTCCACCAGTCCTCTTCAGGACACTCGACTGTGGGACCCACCCCATGCTCCTCAGATGCATGACCTGCAAAATCATCTAAAAAGGAGGTGTACACGTGGAATGAGCTCACTAGCCCAGTAAGTAGAGAGGTGGACCACACACAACAGTCCACACAACACAACACATCATATGCACTACATGCCATGCAATTCATTTTAAATCACATACACCTAATCAACATTACTAAGTCTTTGGTTTTAGTGCTACTACAACCACGGTGCGCGTATACTCCGGGTACGAGCCGCGAACTCCCTCCCGTGATACGCCCATAGGGCTGTTGGAGAAGGCCCACCGTGAGTACTCGGAAAAATAAAGACAATGCCGTCCACCGGCTCTCAACAGAATGTAAATAAATTAAATGACAGTGCTGACTCCAGCAATTTAAAAGCAGTACGATTGGTCCTCTTGAATGTACCACCGGGGTTGCCGGCTGTCCTACATGACTCGTCGGGCGTAATGCCTAACCGCCACAGTGTCCGACAACCGCGACCCCTGCTTCCCCCCAAATGGCAACCCAACACCTTAACCCCTGTTGGGAAGGGTCGTAGCACGGGATGGTGAGAATCCTAATACCGCATGCTCCTATATGTAGTACGACTGCATAGTGCCTCCGTGTCCCATACCACGGGCCACCAATGCATTCGTTTCCAAGCCGACCACGGCATCTAGTCTACTAATGCATTATGCATCATGATGTCCACATTCAACATATAACATCTCATTCAATTTGCATTTGAAAAGTAAACATAGCATATATGCACATCAATGTGTGGAATGACTAATCTATATAGCATTATTCATGATGACATGACTAGATTAGATATAGTTATATGAATGCCAAACAAATGCCTTGAAACAAGGCCAAACGTCCTCTCTCCACTTAATTGTTGTGTACAAGGATTCCAGTTCGGTACGGGTGAGATCCGGAGCGAATCGGGTAGGATTTGGTGAACCTAACATAATTGAGAGGGGTTAGTACTTCACCATTTTAGAATCGAAATTAATGAAATCTGATGTCAAAATCGTGTTTAGAATGTCAAAAGAAGGTCACACGTCCGATTTGGGTTCGATCGGACATAAGGATCACCTTCGGGGCCACACAGGTGGGTCAGACAGGTGGGTTGTCTACCCACCGGTTTTACCCACCGATTATGACCGGCGGGTAGGGGCCCGCCGGTTGTACCCACCGGTGGTACCCGCCGGTTAGGCCCGAAGGCCCCCTGCCTTCTCAGGTGGGTACCCTCAGGCGGGTAGGTACCCGTCGGTTGTACCCACCGGTTTTTACGGGAAAGACCCTGTTTCTTTCCCATTTTCTCCATTCTTTGGGGAATCAAATGGGGCTTTTCCCCACCCATTCTTCACACCTTCAAGGTCCTATAGGATGGTTCTAACCTAGATCTAGATTAGATTCAAGTGAGGGAAAGCCATCTTACCTCCTTTGCTCAAGAATGACTTCAAACCCTCCAAATCACTTCCAACTCACAATGCTTCTTCTACCTTGTCAATATCTCTTCAAATCCTTCAAGATCAACACATAAATCATCTATTAAACCTTAGATTCATCATTTCAAAGGGTATTTACAAGATCTCAAAAAACCATACTCGAATCAAGGGTTTAAAGCTTGGGTATGGTGAACGTTCATAAAACCCAACTTTTCTTACCTCCAACTGTAGATCTAGAGTTGACGATTACTCTCCCGGCACCGGAATGGCAAGATCGAGCTTCGGCGCCACTGAAATCCTTCCTTTCTTCCTCTTCCCTTCTTCTTCCCTTTCTTTTCTCTCTCCTCTTTACTTTTCTCACCAAACGTACGAGGGTAATAAATGGAAAGAAAAGAAATCATAAAGCCTTATATACTATTCCTAATTAAGTGAATAGTGTTGGATGGGTCACTCAGGTGGGTGGGTGTACCCACCTGTTATACCCACCTGAGAGTCAAGACATGGGATTTTGACCGGGTTCGGACCTCGGCTCGGACCCTACCCCAAGCATACGATGTAGCATACGTATATACCTTAAAATACGGATATAATACCTGTTCTATCCGTACATAGCCTTATGGTAGGTGCACGTACACGGTTTGGGCACTCCCGTCTCTTCTGGCACTGGCTCAGACTTGTCGGGCCAGCCGGTGTTTAAGGTCACTCGTGCCATCATGGCCCATAAGGAACCCGCTCTAATATCCTCTGGCTCGGTTCCTGCATGGTTAAACCGGTTCAACCACGAAATCAAACCGGGTTTAAGAAGCGGGACATTACATTACCCCCCCTTCTGAAAAATTTCGTCCTCGAAAGTGCGTACCTGGTTGATAAAAAAGATGAGGGTACTTGGCTCGCATTTCTTCTTCTACCTCCCAGGATGCTTCTTCAAGTGAATGGTCAGCCCATCGCACCTTTACATAGGAAATGGAGCGGTTGCGAAGGGTTTTCACCTTCCGATCCAAAATTTCAGCTGGCTGTTCTGTGTAGGTCATATCAGCTTCTAGGTACTCTGGTTCCACGGGTAGTACATGAGATGGATCATGCACATACTTCTTCAGCATGGATACATGGAATACATTGTGAACATTTCCAAGCGAAGGTGGCAGGGCAAGCATGTAGGCTACTGAGCCAACCCGGGACAAGATCTCAAATGGTCCCATGTATCTTGGGCTCAACTTCCCCTTTCTGTGAAACCTTTGCAAACCTTTAGTAGGAGAGATCTTGAGAAATACCTTTTCTCCTGGCTGAAATTCAATCTCCTTCCTGCGGGTGTCCGCATAGCTCTTTTGACGGGACTGAGCTGCTTTAATCCGTTCCCTAATAACGTCGACCTTGTCACAAGTCATTTGGATCATCTCAGGTCCTAACATTCGACGCTCACCTACCTCATCCCAATACAAAGGAGTTCTGCACTTTCTGCCATATAACGCCTCATATGGAGCCATCCCAATTGTAGCTTGGTAACTATTATTATATGCAAACTCCATAAGAGGTATATATTCTTCCCAGCTGCCACTCATCTCCATTGCACATGCCCTGAGCATGTCTTCTAATATCTGTATGGTTCGCTCCGACTGACCGTCCGTCTGTGGGTGAAAGGCTGTACTCAAATTCAGCTGTGATCCCAAGGCACGCTGTAAGCTTTTCCAAAATCTGGAAGTGAACCTTGGGTCCCTATCTGAAACAATGCTCACTGGCACTCCATGTAAACACACTATGTTATCCATGTAAAGTTGTGCTAGTTTGGGCATGGAGAACTTGGTCTTGATAGGAATGAAATGAGCAGTCTTGGTAAGCCGATCCACAATCACCCATATCGCATCCATTCCCTTAGGTGTACTTGGTAGTCCGGTGACGAAGTCCATTTTAATCCTTTCCCACTTCCATTCTGGTACTGGGAGTGGCTGAAGGGTACCATAAGGTCGATGCCTCTCAGCTTTCACTTTCTGGCAGGTAAGACAAGTCGCCACATACAAAGCTATGGTGACTTTCATGCTTGGCCACCAGTAACTCTGTTTGAGGTCTTTGTACATCTTGGTACTTCCTGGGTGGAGTGAGTACTCGGAGCTATGTGCTTCTCTCACGATTTTATCCTGTATATCCAAATCATCGGGTACACACAATCTGTCTCGAAACAGCAATGCCCCATCACTGGCTAAAGTAAAATCTGGGTCGTTCATTGTTTGGTCTTGAACCTTAACTCTGATCCGCTGTAATTCAGGATCCAAGGGTTGCTTCATTATCACCTCTTGCCTAATTGCCGGATGCACCTGTAGAGCCGATAAGGATACCGTCAACCACTTAAGGTTTTCTGATTGAGGTTCAAGCTCTAAGGTTGCCCCTTCATACAAGAGGGTTTCATCCATTAGCATCGCCTCCTGCACAAGTGGTGAGCTGACTGCTAAGTATGAAAGTGACACAGTCTGTGTCTTCCGACTTAGTGCATCTGCCACTACATTAGCCTTGCCGGGATGATACTGAATATCACAGTCATAATCCTTCATGAGTTCAAGCCATCTTCTCTGTCTCATGTTCAGATCCTTCTGGGTGAAGAAGTATTTCAGGCTTCTGTGATCACTGTATATCTCACACTTCTCCCCATACAAATAATGTCGCCAGATCTTAAGGGCAAAAATGACTGCAGCTAGTTCCAAGTCATGAGTGGGGTAATTCTTCTCATACTCCTTTAGTTGTCGGGATGCATATGCTATTACCTTCCCGCGTTGCATGAGAACACAACCCAAACCAACTTTGGAAGCATCGGTATAAACTGTCATTCCACCTGTGCCTTCAGGAATAGTCAGCACAGGGGCAGTCACCAACTTCTCTTTCAATTCTTGGAAGCTCTTCTCACATTCCTCTGCCCAGTCGAATTTCACACCCTTTTTAGTCAACTTGGTCATTGGTGCTGAGATCCGAGCAAAATTCTCGATGAAACTCCGGTAGTATCCAACCAAACCCAAGAAGCTTCTAATTTCAGTAACATTCTTGGGGCTTTCCCATTCCACTACTGCTTTCACCTTAGCAGGATCTACTTCGATTCCAGCTTTAGACACTACGTGCCCCAGGAATCCAACTTGTTCAAGCCAAAATTCACACTTGCTGTACTTGGCAAACAACTGTTGATCTCTCAACCTCTGTAACACCATTCCCAAGTGTTGAGTGTGCTCCTCCTCGGTCTTGGAGTAGATCAAGATATCGTCAATAAAAACAATTACCCATTTGTCGAGCACATCCTGGAATACTCGATTCATTAGATCCATAAATGCTGCCGGTGCATTGGTTAACCCGAAGGACAACACCAGGAACTCATAATGACCGTATCGAGTCCTAAATGCAGTTTTGGGTATATCAGTACTCTTTATCTTGAGCTGATAATAGCCGGACCGAAGGTCTATCTTCGAAAATACCCTGGCTCCTTGCAACTGATCAAATAAATCATCAATGCGTGGCAATGGATACCGGTTCTTAATGGTTAGCTTATTCAACTCCCGGTAATCTATGCACATACGCAAACTACCATCCTTCTTCTTGACAAACAACACCGGGGCACCCCAAGGTGAAACACTTGGGCGAATAAACCCCTTTTCCAATAGTTCCTGTAACTGCATCTGCAACTCCTTCAATTCAGCTGGTGCCATCCTATATGGAGCCTTTGATACTGGAGCTGCTCCAGGAGTCAAGTCTATGGCAAACTCCAACTCTCTGTCAGGTGGTAAATGCATCAGATCATCTGGGAAACATCGGGAAACTCCTTAACCACTTTTACTTCTTCTAGAGGTGTAACTCTTGCATCAACATCGAGTACCGAGGCTATGAAACCCTGACATCCACTTTCTAGCAACTTTACCGCTTAGAGAGCGGAGACGAGGACCTTCCTCACCCTTTTCATTGTGTCTGCTCGGTACACCCACTCTTTCCCTTCGACATCTGTCACCTTAATCAGCCTTTCCGCACAGATCACGTTAGCTCGATGAGCTGACAACCAATCCATACCCAATATAACATCAAAATTTTGCATATTGAATTTAATGAGTTGTGCATCAAAGTTTTTCCCACTAATCTCCACCGGGCACGGTCCATATACTTCCTTCAACTGTGCAATTTTACCAGTAGGCATACTAACAATCATTCCCTGGTCTAGGATCCTGGGTGACATCCCAAGCTTCCCTACAAATCTCTTAGATGCGAATGAATGAGTAGCTCCTGAATCAAATAAAACATAGGCTGGTATGCCCGATATGGGTAGGATACCTAATATAACAATATATATTGATTTCAGCAGGTCATCAATATTAATCATAATGAACTTCTTAAATTTAAAATGTACCTGCTACAACTTCTGTACTAGCCTCAGCTTCCTCGGCTGATAAGGCATACATCCTTCCCTGCGGTTGATTGCCTCGAGGTAAGGGAGGTCGATACGCAGAGGGCTGACTGGAGGGCAAGGCTGGTCGGGCCCGACAGTCTTTCGCATAATGCCCATAGGAATGGCAGTTGAAACAACGAATCTGAGACGTCGGAACCGGAGCGGGGCCCCTCTGCACTTGACCCGCTGCAGATGGAGGTCGAGGTGGCCTTGGAGCTGTAGGTGCCACGCTAGTGTTCGGGCGAAAAGAAGTAGAACCCGAACCACCAACTGGCCTAGAAGGATAGCCAGATGGCCTATAGGGCTGCCTATACATAGGCCCAGAACTGTATGATCCACGGTAGGCTTTGGAGGAATTTCCCGCATCTGGGAATGGATTTGTTCTCTTCCACAGTCCAGGAGTGAGGGACTGTTCACCCTTTTGCTTATCTTCCATTGTTTTGGCCTTCTGTACAATCTGGCCATATTCTGTCAAATCCAAGACTTCAAGCACAGACCCAATAGATGCCTTTAGGCCTTTTAGGAACCTTGCGGCCTTCTCTTCAGCTGTTCGCATATGCCTTGGGGCGAAATGGAACAAGCTTTCAAATTGTTGCTGATATTCAAGGACAGTTTTACCTCCTTGAGTTAAGGCCATGAACTCAGTCTCCTTCCGATCTCTGAAACTGCGCGGATAATGGTTATCCAAGAACAATTCCTTAAACTGCTCCCAAGTAGGTTCTGGATGAGCAGCCATCAATATAGGCTTGGAAGCTTGCCACCAAGAGTTTGCCTCTTTCTTGAGTTGTAACCCAGCACAAATGAGCTTCTGGGCATCCGTGCACTCAAGCACCTCAAATATCTTCTCCAATTCTTGGATCCATTGATCCGGTTCTAGAGGATCACTCCCTACCTTAGAGAATACCGGTGGTAAGTTCCTCTTGAACGACTCCACTACCCTTGACGTATTACTCGTCGCCGGGAAGTTAGGAGCATAGACAGGATAGTAGGGGTATGGAGGAGGCATCCCATGCTGAGGAATACCGAATGGTGGGTTTGGAGGTGTACCCACCACTTGTGGTCCCGTTCCCGACCCTAAAGGTGGGTCCTGCAGAGTGAGTACCCGGGGAGGTTGACCCGGTTGAGAAAAATCCAACTGTTGCTGGATGGCAGTCATAAATGCTTGCTGTTGCTGAAGCATTTGTTGTTGGAAAGCTTGTTGGGACTGCTGAATTATTGTAGCAACATCTCCCGATGTGATAACCGGTGGAGGGTCCGAGAGTGCAGTCATAGATGGGTCCCCATGTGCCCCACCCTGACCAAGGGTCTCTGGAGGTAGTGGAGGTGAGGTATGCCCCACAGAACGGGACCCTCTGGGATTTTGTGGTCGACCGACCCGACGAGGACCCCGCGAGGTACCTCGGGCATTACTACCGAATCTAGTACGCACCATCGTACCCCTGTACCTGGAACATATCACACACCATAATGGTTAAACACCGTAGAACTGATTTAGGCACACAATCATATGCCATTATATGAGGTGTTGTAGTGTATGATAGCCTGTAATTAATCATAGCTCAATTCCAAGATACAGGCAAGGTCCACAACATACATGCTAATGGTCCCACTTGACCATAGCATATTGATCATAGGAATAATATCCACCATAAAACCAATGAAAACATAATAGGAGAAAAGAAGGGAAAAGAAAAAGAAGGAAAATTTCAAAATTTTTTTTTTTTTTTAAATTTTCCCTTCTGTCCTAACCGGTGGGATGAACCGGCGGGTAGGGACCTGCCGGTCCCAGCACCCCAAACCGGCGGGTGGCACCGGCGGGTACGGACCCGCCGGTCTTGCCCGTGTTAAAACACGAACAGGGCCCTACAGGCCCTGTTCAGTCTTGTCTCCTTCCCCATCTCCTTTCTCTCACTTCCTTTCTCTTTTGGCCGATCTTGGAGGTCTCCTTGGCGCTTCTACTCGCGAGTTCACTCACCCACTCGGCACTTGTAGAGGAGAGTCAACTCATCTTCATCCAAGTAAGTTCCTCTTCTTCTCCTTTTTCCAGAATTTCCATTTGGGTGAAATGCATGAATAGGGTTTACTTTCTAGGCTTTCTTTCTCTATTTTTCACCATAGAATAGTCTTTCCATGTGTATATGATGATTCTACTGTAGTCATTCGTAGTTTATAGGAATTTGTTTCTTCATTTGGGGAAAAAAAACCCCCAATTTGTGCCCTAGGTTTCCAAATTTGGGGATTTCCTACATTGTTGATCCTTTTCTCCAATTGGTGATTCCTTTGTAGTACATTCCGCTTGTTTTATGCTTAATATGCTTTAGATTGCATGAATCATCCATTATGCTTGGAATCCCTATGTTTTCCCATGAAAATTCCTATTTTTGGCATTGATTTCCTTGATTTTCATTCATACTAGTATTCATAGAACTCTATAGTCTATTTGGGGCATGTTATTGCATTTCCATCATCCCACTACTATGTCATTTCGTCTTAGTCCTATGGTTTCCGGTTGTTCTCCATTATTTTCGAATTTGCACCATGGACTTGAATTCCCTCATTTTACTTATACTCTTTGCTTTTGCTATCCTTTGCTGTTTTGACATGTTCCTATGCGTTGTCAACTACCGTGCTTCATATCATAAGTTTCCTATCGTTCTCAGATTGTCGCCGTTCCCGTTTTGCATAAACTGGGTTTTGGGTTTCCCTTCTTTAATGCTGCTGTCTTTTCTTGCTGTACTAATCCCTACTTCCTTTTCTTATTGCCAGGATGTCGTCACGTACCGGCAAAGGACCATCTTCCTCTGGCGTTCGACGCAAAACCACCGCTTCTAAGCGGAAAAGTGCGGAGACCAGCACTTCAGCTCATCGCACAGGGAGACCTGGACCTGCTCAGTCTGACCCTTCAGACTATGATGAGGAGCACTTCACTAGTGCAGAGGCCGCAGCCAACTGGCCTAACTTCCTGAAGGGGTCAGTGTTGATGGAAAAGACCGTGGTAGTCGAGGACTTCCACAAGACCAGGCTTCAGGAGAGGTTCTCAGCATTGGGTTGGGACTCTATTCTTCAGGTAGACCGACCGTGCTACGAGCAGCTCGTCCGTCGGTTTTATTGCAACCTGGAGGTGTCGTATCAGTACGGGGAATTCACCATCAACAGCTTGGTGAAGGGAGTGGATATCCAACTGACGGTAGGCACCCTGGCCAGCATATTGGGTATATCGGCGGTGGGACACCGATACTACAGCCCCCCCAGGAGTAGGCCTCAGGGACCGTTCATGAGCATGGAGACACCGGACTTCATCTACGAGACCATCTGCGGCAGCAGCAGTCGCCCGGAGTCCGAGACATCTTTCTTCCCTGAGGTACGTCTCTTCGCCCGGTTGATCCAGTTCAACCTGCTCCCCAGGGGAGGTCATCGAAACCAGGTGGGTTTCATGGCGGCTTTCATTGCATTTTGTATCTTCACAGCCGCAGAGGGAGGCGGGGAGCACTTGTGCCTTCCCTATATCATCCTCCGAGCGATGGAGCACCATGCTTCCCACCCAGAGGACGGAGGATTCCCCTACGGCAGGATCCTCACCAGGATCTTTGAGTTCTTCGGGGTGAATCTGAGCGGAGAGGAGGGGAAGACTCCGGCTGATAGGTTTGATCGGAGCAACCTCTTGAAGATGAGTCTCCATACCCTCATGGATTCACCTCCTAGATCAGGAACTCGGAGAGGTAGGGTTAGGAGGGCTGCCCCTATGGAGGATGTCCCCATGGAGGAGGAGTCCAGTGAGGAGGATGAGGACTACGTTCCTCAGGAGGAGGAGGAGGATCTGATGGGTGGCAGCATTCCTGAGGAGGCGCCTCAGGAGTCGAGAGGTCCGGGTCCTAGTTCTTCCGGAGCTGCAGCCCCACCATATGGAGCCCCACCACCTGGGAGTGGTGACTACGACTATGAGGGCAGGACAGCCTCCATGCAGGCCTTGCAGGATGGCCAGGTTCAGATACTGAGGCGGCTGGACGAGATTGCCTCCAGGCAGACCACCTTGGAGGATTCCTTCCGTAGGCTGGGTCAGGACTTGGACACCAGGGCCAATGCTATCTCAGCAGACTATGGCCGGCTTCGGAGGGAGGTACAGGTGGTGAACGCGAGGTTCGATTATTACGATCACCGCTTCGACGTCAACTCCAGACCTCCAGCGAACGTGATGATCATCGACGACGATGACGACGACCAGTGAGGGCTTGGCTTCCCCACCCAGCTGTTCACCCATTTTCTCTTTATTTGTAGACATTGTATATTTATTCATTCGTTCCTTGTATCTGTACTGAACTGGTTTCATTTATGGAATAAAATATCTTTGGATAGTGGATTTTGTGGTATTTTCATATGTGGAGTACCCGTGTAGTTTTGTGGTGATGTGATTTTTCTATTTGTACTTTTTGTTATATTATTATCTGTTGTTTATCAGGTGTTTGTGTAAAATTTTTGGAAATCCCATTTTACGCCGTTATGCTGCCGAAATTTCGTCAAAATAGCACTTTATAGGTTATAGTACCATCCTAATCACCTCTTATCTACACTCACGCATGCCATGAATGCAACTTATAATATAACCCCACTTTTATACTTTCTTTCTTTGACTTTTAAATCTTTAAAGCTTTTATATTAGTCCAACCCCATTTTCCTATTATAGAATCTACGGGATTCTAATGGTATGCTGTGAGTGGAGCAGAGCATCACGCTCTGATACCACCGTTTGTCACACCCCGTTCACCCTGAATCGGAGCGGTGACCGAGTTAACACCGGTTAACCCAAACCTGCCAGGATCATCAGATACTGTATTCCACCACAGCATACACACACTAACATAAATCCATCAAATCAGTGGAAGACTAAGTTTTACCTGTAAATAATTCCCATATACTTGATACCCAAATGGTGATACAATAATTATATACATTTGGGCCCGAAGGCATGATATATACACAAAAAGAATAAAGTTCAAATATCAAGTATATACAAGAATTCATCAAAATCATCAGAGTACACAGCTCGGCTCGGTATCAAGGCTGGAGCTCAGCTCGGCATCAAGGGTTGTGCCCAGCTCAGCACGGCCACAGCTCCAAGGTTGAGCTCAGCTCGGCCTCAGAACTGCTGTCCCGCAGCACAGCTCTCACATGCGCAGTCTACGCCGTGCTCAAACTCCTCAGGGGTCCACCAGTCCTCTTCAGAAAACTCGACTGTGGGACCCACCCCATGCTCCTCAGATGCATGACCTGCAAAATCATCTAAAAAGGGGGTGTACACGTGGAATGAGCTCACTAGCCCAGTAAGTAGAGAGGTGGACCACACATCCAACACATCATATGCACTACATGCCATGCAATTTATTTTAAATCACATACACCTAATCAACATTACTAAGTCTTTGGTTTTAGTGCTACTACAACCACAGTGCGCGTATACTCCGGGTACGAGCCACGAACTCCCTCCCGCGATACGCCCATAGGGCTGTTGGAGAAGGCCCACCGTGAGTACTCGGAAAAATAAAGACAATGCCATCCACCGGCTCTCAACAGAAATGTAAATAAATTAAATGACAGTGCTGACTCCAGCAATTTAAAAGCAGTACGATTGGCCCTCTTGAATGTACCACCGGGGTTGCCGGCTGTCCTACATGACTCGTCGGGCGTAATGCCTAACCGCCACAGTGTCCGACAACCGCGACCCCTGCTTCCCCCCAAATGGCAACCCAACACCTTAACCCCTGTTGGGAAGGGTCGTAGCACGGGATGGTGAGAATCCTAATACCGCATGCTCCTATATGTAGTACGACTGCATAGTGCCTCCGTGTCCCATACCACGGGCCACCAATGCATTCGTTTCCAAGCCGACCACGGAATCTAGTCTACCAATGCATTATGCATCATGATGTCCACATTCAACATATAACATCTCATTCAATTTGCATTTGAAAATTAAACATAGCATAAATGCACATCAATGGGTGAAATGACTAATCTATATAGCATATTCATGA
The DNA here is from genome assembly GCF_013358625.1 of Macadamia integrifolia. Taxonomy (NCBI): domain Eukaryota; kingdom Viridiplantae; phylum Streptophyta; class Magnoliopsida; order Proteales; family Proteaceae; genus Macadamia; species Macadamia integrifolia. Next base: position 29,616,585 of record NC_056565.1, on the reverse strand, counting down.
TGACATGACTAAATTAGATATAGTTATATGAATGCCAAACAAATGCCTCGAACAAGGCCAAATGTCCTCTCTCCACTTACTTGTAGCGTACAAGGAGTCCCGCTCGGTACGGGTGAGATCCGGAGCGAATCGGGTAGGCTTTGGTGAACCTAACAAAATTGAGCGGGGTTTGTACTTCACCATTTTAGAATCAAAATTAATGAAATCCGATGTCAAAATCATGTTTAGAACGTCGAAAGAAGGTCACACGTCCGATTTGGGCTCGATCGGACCTACGGATCACCTTCGGGGCCACTCAGGTGGGTCGGACAGGTGGGCTGTCTACCCACCGGTCCTACCCGCCGGTTTGGACCGGCGGGTATGGATCCGCCGGTAGGACCCACCGGTCCTACCCGCCGGTTTGGCCAGGGACCCCCTGCCCTCTCAGGTGGGTGCTCTCAGGCGGGTAGGGACCCCCGGTTGTACCCGCCGGTTTTGGCGGAAAACCCCAGTTTCTTCTCAACTTCCTCCATTCCTTGGGGACCCAAATAGGGCTTTTCTCAACCCATTCTTCACACCTTTAAAGTCCTATAGGATGGTTCTAGCTTAGATCTAAGTTAGATTCAAGTGAGGGGAACCATCTTACCTTCTTTGCTCAAGAATGACTTCAAACCCTCCAAATCACTTCCAACTCACAATGCTCCTTCTACCTTGTCAATATCTCTTCAAATCCTTCAAGATCAACACATAAATCATCTATTAAACCTTAGATTCATCATTTCAAAGGGTGTTTACAAGATCTTAAGAAACCATACTCGAATCAAGGGTTTAAAGCTTGGGTATGGCGAATGTTTATAAAACCCAACTTTTCTTACCTCCAACGGTAGATCTCGAGTTGAAGATTACTCTCCCGGCACCGGAATGGCAAGATCGAGCTTCGGCGCCACTGAAATCCTTCCTTTCTTCCTCTTCCCTTCTTCTTCCCTTTCTTTTCTCTCTCCTCTTTACTTTTCTCACCAAAAGTACGGGGTAATAAATGGAAAGAAAAGAAATCATAAAGCTTTATATACTATTCCTACTTAAGTGAATAGTGTTGGATGGGTCACTCAGGTGGGTGGGTGTACCCACCTGTTATACCCACCTGAGAGTCAAGACATGGGATTTTGACCGGGTTCGGACCTCGGCTCGGACCCTACCCCAAGCATACGATGTAGCATACGTATATACCTTAAAATACGGATATAATACCTGTTCTATCCGTACATAGCCTTATGGTAGGTGCACGTACACGGTTTGGGCACTCCCGTCTCTTCTGGCACTGGCTCGGACTTGTCGGGCCAGCCGGTGTTTAAGGTCACCCGTGCCATCATAGCCCATAAGGAACCCGCTCTAATATCCTCTGGCTCGGTTCCTGCATAGTTAAACCGGTTCAACCACGAAATCAGACCAGGTTTAAGAAGCGGGATATTACAATATGGATGGTTAATATTAAAAGAAAGTGAAAATAAGATTACAATACGTACGTCCTGCTACCACTCGCCCTTTTTTTAATGAAAAACATGATTCCATAGAATGTAATACGATGGAAAAATCGAACCAAACACCCCCAATATAGTTCCACGTGCAAAGCTATGCCTTAAAGGTTGTGTTTTAAAGACGAGAAAATAAAATAGAATTTTTTTGGGAGGGAAAAAAATCTGTCCAAGATAGAGGGGGTGAAATGAGAGAATGGATCCGTTGCTCGTACAATCACTTGGTCGTACATGTATAGATTCAACACCTGTCATTTTTTTTCCCATATATATATATATATATATATATCCCTTTTTACCCTTGTAAAGACAGAAAGTGGGATAGATGTTGGATTCTCACATGCACGGTCAGGTGATCGTACGTGCAATGGATCCAATCTCATGAAATGACCATATCGCCCCATGAAAGGTAGAAATGCCTATCTTGTTGATGCTTCCGAGTGCACTTTTATTGACACATGTACTGGTACACGAGCCGTACTCCTAGACAAAGAACTCTTCCCTTTTTTTTTTTTTTTTTCTAAATCGAAAGTTGCATATGCATGGAGACCAAGCATGCCTTCAGAGAGTCCAATCAAGTGACTGATCAATTGTCAAAATAAAGGTCCTCCCTTGGTTGAGAGGAGTTTACCTTTGATTCCTTGCGCTATGATCTACGAGCTTCTAAGAGGGTGTAGATACGTCGGTTCTAAATGTAAAATGGTTGTATGGTTTGCTCTTTTTTGTAGGGTTGTCTGATGATGACCTTTACACTCTTCTAATTTTTATGTAGGATAAAGAACTCTATCCAAGAGTGGACAATGGTGTTGCTCTCATGTGCCTATCTCTCTCCTTCCTACAAGAAAAGACATCTTTACCACTCGTTTTGAGGAGGAGATAGATACACGGGTAGAGCTAGGTAAGCCACACTCTACACCAGCACATCTAGATAGGGAACCACTTTCTTTATATTCCACACAAACACACACATGCGTGCGCACACACACACACAAAAATCTAGAAAAGAAGAAAAGGAAAAAGGCCTACATGATGGTAAATGTGAGTGAGTGAGAGAGAGAGAGAGAGAGAGATGGACGGATGGCATCGTCAGCAATGTAGGGTGAGCTCTCCTGATTGTGGAACTACTCACTCGGCTATTCCTTTGGAGAAGGCTTAGATCAAGAACCTCCACCATGTGTTAACTGCTTGTTCCATGACCTACCACCTCCAACACCATGATCAGAATCACCACTCTGATAGACCTGGTCCCCCCCCTTACCAGAAGGCCTCTTTCTGCTACACCCTATGCTATTTATATTGAATATGGATCCTCACCCCGTTTGGGGAAGTCACCGTATGGATCCAACCCTCCATGCTCCATCCGCCACGGACATGAGTCAAACCCCCCCCCTCCCGACTTTACCCTTCTCCAACCATAAGTCGATCGGATGGGGTTTGATCCATCCCATGTTGGGAAGGGCAACTCCTCTCCTCACGTGGGGAGTTGATATCGATTCATATAGAAGCAACTTTTTTGTTTGGCCCAACTAAAAAGGGCTATCAGTTAAAAGAACTATTTCTACCACGTGGCAAGTTGCATGGGACAGAAATTACATCTAGATCTTGTTGTCATCTACTCACTTGTCAAGTTTCAGTTCAAATAGAATTATCCTCATGGTATAATGAAGCATAGGAAAAAAAAAATCTAACTACAAAAAAAGTATGGTTTAATGATGAGATGAATAGATATACAGAGGAAGGGAGGGTTTGCCATTACATGAGAAGATAAATAGTTGAATTTGGATTTAAAATTTTACATGTAGCTAATTGAGACCATTATCAACTTAAATCAGGTGGACTGCTGTGATTCATTTCTATGCATATTTGCTTGGAAATTGTGAAGTTGAAGCTTGTCATATTATTTGATTGGCTCAAAAGTTTTACAAGGTGTTTGAATATTGTGGAGAGTAGTAGTATTTTTGGTGTATGTTATGATAGGATGGATTTGGTAATGGTTGATTTGGGAGAGAGAAGGGTATTCATAGAGGGAGGGAGGGAGGCTTTGAAGGTTCTTCTTGTGTAGTTTTGAGAGAGAGAGGCTTGGTGGGCTTGGTACAACTGGATACAAGTGTTAGAACTCAGTCATGGGAAAGAGAGGATTGATTCTCCTGGTCCTTCTAATGGTGGAATACTATTTGGGTATGAACAGCGAAGACAAGTGCAAATTATGCTCGATTTTTTTGGTGTTGTCCACAGTAAACTGGGGTATGAATTTCTTATTTTTTTGGGGATATTTAACATTTGAATGTTTATTTTCTTAAATACTTATTAGATGATTCTATTTGCTTTATACGTTGAAAACAAAGGTTGTGGAATGTTCGAATGGATATCAAATTCAAGTCCATGCTGTCATAGTTATCAGACTCCATCTCGGTTCCAATGCTCGGAAATCTCAACTTCATCATCTCCTTCCCCTTCATTAGACTAGATCAAAGGATACTTGAACGGTGCAATTAAAGAATTAGAGGACCATACGAGGATGCTGAGAGATGTTCTTGACGTAGTCAAGGCTGATGTCATTGTAATGATAGTACTTGGATTGTAATAGTTAATTTAGATTGAACTATGTTTTTGGATTATTACATGTTGGTACTTGTATTGGACCAGTTTTTGTAATGATTATTCTCTTTCTCCTTCAAGCTCTTGACTCATCAATCCAACAAATCAATTATCTTTTACTCCAAGGAAGCTTCAGGATGAGAGGTCCTTTGATCACTATTATTAAAAACCAGCAGCTGATAGGAGCAAACAAGCAATGAAGCAAGCACCTTTTATGGGGAATTGGGCACATCACAACCTCCAAGTGCCCAATTCAGAAATTCAGAATCAATGGAAAGATTTCAGAATTTGAAATTTAGAACAGAGTGTTTCTAACCACCTGAAAACCAAGAAAATTCCAGAATCATAGAGAAAGAAACAAGACCAGAACAAGACATGGATCTCTAGTTATGGAACTGTCCTAATCTGAATATGGATATAAAAAATATCCCTGAAATTCTGGAAAGATTTCAAAATTTAAAATTCAGAACAGAATTAGATTCACATGTGTAATGTGACATGTGACTGAGCTTATTGTAATATGACCTGTGACTGAAATTCACATGTGTAATATGACATATTCTCCTATATAGAACCACATACAAAACTGAATAGAATATGCTAAGAGAAGAAGTTCAAACTTCTTGTTTGATCAATAAGTTAGTAGGTCCTTCTGCAGACACCGAATTTTGTCACCCCCCGGTAATGATGACAATATGAAGAACTACATATTGGACATTTTAGACTTGGAGAATTTTCAAGCTTAGAGTAGAAAATGACCATTTTTCCCTTATAAAATTTCAAGATAAAATGTTTTCAAAAATTGGAATTTGATATTGTGGATTATTGTCATTTGTCCCCTAGAGTCGGATATTGTACTTTGATACGAGAACTATGCGAATCGACGCCCGATTCTCTCTTTCATTATATGATCCGAGTCCCTACTTTATACATATTTTCATAAAGGTTTTCAATTGAGACCACAATCATGTTTCACATCATTGGATAGTGCTCGGATTGAGCTTTCTAACGACATATTACACGTCGAATTCTGACTAACGGTTTGAAAGATATGACCCTCGAAGTTCGGTATCAGATTCCATTACGAGCAACCAGAGAGTGCCACATGGTGCCCAAACCCATTTTTCCAAAAGCAAACCTTTTTGGATAATTCTCTCTAGTTTTTTAGTCCCATATTGGAAATAAGAGAGAATTGTCGCAAGTCCCAAGGCTATAAGTATAGCCCTTCCTCTCTTCCAAAAGAGAGGAGAAAAATTGGGAATTTGGGAGAGAGAATGGCCCTATCAAGGTTTTGGCTAACTTCTTCCCTTTAAAATCAAATATTTTCCAAGTCTAAAAGTTTAACACATTAATCCTTCCTTGAGCTGGGAGATCTAGTCCAGTTCGGTTCGATTTGAAGCTTGAAACACAAGGTTTATCTCCTCTTGTTTCTTGATTAAAGCCGGGTCTAAGGTATTTTTCTTCTCCTAATTGTAATTTAGAACTAGTTTATCTAATTTAAAATATTAGGTTCTAATTTATTAATAATTGTTTCATTTAGATTAATTACGTTTAATTAGTTTTAATTTGGTTTAATGTGGTTTATTAGATATAAATTGGTTTATTTCGATTCAATTAGGTGTATTTAGGTTTAATTGGTTCATTTAGATTAATTAGGTTTAATTAGCTTTAATTTGGTTTAGTATGGTTTATTAAATGTGAATTGGTTGATTCCGGTTCAATTGGGTTTATTTTGTTTTAATTGGGTTCAATATAGTTTGATTTGGGTCATTGGGTCCAATCCATTGGTTTTGCTAATTCGGTTTTTCTCATTTTAATTTGTTTTGTTTACTCTTATTATTATATTTTGATTCAATTAATTGGTTTTATTTGTGGCTTAATATACTCGCTTAATAAGTAGGTTTGATTTGATTTATTTTTTATTTTTTGTTCTTTAGACATAAACCCTTAGATTAGGATCTCAAGCCCTAATCTCTTCTGCCAACTCTTCTTCCTTTCTTTCTTTTTTTCATTGTAGCAGAAAATCAGCTGCCTCCTTCCTCTTCTTCTTCTTCATTTTTTTCTTCTTCTCCTTTCTCCTTTCTTCTTTCTCATTTCCAAACCAGCAACCATCGTGGTATCAAATCCTTCACTTCTCAGGTAACCGAACCTCCCTCCTCTTCTTCTTCTTCTTCTCTTCTCCATGGCTGAAACCTACGGCCTCCAAAACCTGCAACCATCTACCTTCTCTTCTTCTCCTTCTCCTTCTTCTTCCCTCTCATTTCTCCATACCTTCTACTTCCTTTATTTTTCTTTCCAAACCTAAAACCAACCAATCCTTTTTTCCTTTCCCTATTTTTTTGTTCTCTTTCTTTTTGCCTACAACTAAATCCTTACCTTCCATCATTTTTCTCCAGCCGACCTTCTCCATGGCTGAAACCTGCAACTTCTTCTTCTTCTCTCATTCTTCTTCTTCTCTTCTTTTTCTCTGCTGCTGCAACTACTAACCAGCAGCCATCGAACCTCCTTTCTCATTCTTCTTCTTCTTCACTTTCTTCTTCTACTTCTTTCCTTCCTCCAAAATATGCAGCAACCATTGGTGATATAAACCAGCAATATATATATATATATATATTCTCACCTTCATTTTCTCCTAGTCCGAACTCATCATCCCCTTCTTTTCTCCATAACTGAAATCATCTCCTACTTCTTCCCATTTACCTTTCTCCATAACCGAAATCTGAACCACTACAGTTCCCATCTTCTTCCCTTTGCCAAAATCCACCTCTAGCCCATCGTCTTCTCTTCTTTTTCCTTTTTTTTTTTTTTTTTTTTTTTTTTTTTTTTGTTATTTCTTTAATTTGCTGATTAGATAGTCCATATTTGTAATACCCACAACCTGTTATTTCATTTCTGTTTTTTGTGTGGAATCTTCTCCTCTTTTTGTTATTTTATTTTTCTTTTATCCATTTTGGTTTGATTTCCCCTCCTTTTGTTCTTTATTTTTCTTTTATCCATTTTGGTTTGATTTCAGGTCTGTAATGTATCCAGTCTAGAACTTAGGGTTGGGATTCCCCTAATTTTAAAATTTAAAATCAAATGATTTTATTTTATTTTCCTCTTAATAACGTATGGGACGTAATCGAGGACGTATGTTAGCAAGGGCATGGCTGGCCACCCTCAAATCGCCTCATAGCATTAGGTGCGTTTCTTGGGTTTTCGGGTTGATAAAATGAACCCGTTTTGATCCGTCTCTTTTTATCTCAAATAGTGGGTCCCTTTAGAATTAATTGTGTATTTAATTTAGATTCGGATATCTTGCCATATTGATAATCATTAGATTTAGATCGGTTAGTCAATATCATGTTTGCCATGCTTCGTGTTTATTAACATGTTTTTGATACTTGATGATTCTTTTTTTTTTCTTGTTTAAATCAATTCATTTTTCTCATGCATGTAGGTCAGTTAGTATTCATATTTTATCCACTTCTCACTCATATCACCACATGGGACATTTACAACCATTGTATATTTAACATAATAGATAGATTCCATTTACTTAAATTGAGGTAGTTAATTAAATAATTATTTTAATATTTAATTAAATAAAGTCTGAATTCATTAGATTAATTAGGGTTCATAATACATTTAATTGACTCTTAAAATTCGGTTTTAATTGTTTAAATTATTAGATTGATTAGGTTTTCCAAAACTTCCATCTAAAATAGTTAGATTCGGGTAGCTTTCACCATTCAATTCAAGTTTTGGTCTTTTTTTAAAAAACCTTTTTACCTATTAGATTAAGAGATTAATTAGGATTGCAATAATTCATTTTACAAATTATTAGGGATTATGATTAATCATTTTAATTAATTCAATTTAGAATTTCATAAATTCATTAATCATCCATCTAGTTATGCTCAATTAATTGAGTTAGTTTAATTTAGGGTTTCATAAATTGCTCAACTAATCCTAGATCTAGGTTTATTTAATTAGCTTAATCTAAGACTCATAATACATTAATTAAATCATTTAGGTTTTTTTTTTTTTAAAAATTAGCGTAATCATTTCATTATTTGCATCAAAACTAGCTAGCATAATTTAGACACTTGGTTTAGGGTTTTCACATGTCATGCTTAGATACCTAGTTTAGAATTTTCAGTGACCTAGATTTAGGACTAGTTAGTAGGGTACAAACAAACTTTGGTCAAACAAAAGGAGACCGGCCTTAGGGCCGAGCAGACTGGGTGCCTAACACCTTCCCAGTCTGTCACTTGACACTTGTCCAGAATCTTGGTGCAAACCAGCCTTATCCATCAAAGTCATTAATCTCTCTCCCTTGATTGGGGGAGAGATTTATGGGTCCTAGACCCTTTCTAGGTGGCGACTCCCTTTTACCCATAATGTGTATCCCCCTTTGGCATTTGATGACCAAGGGATACTATCTTATTAGGGTCGAACCTTAGCGTGTATACACGTGCTACGCGCTATATCGCGACCCCGCTGAGGTCCATGATACCTACACCTTCCACATCCACATCAAGAAAAAAAATATGTATACATGTCCATTCCACATTTTTTTACTTCATGTTAGTAAGGAGTGAAGTCTGGGGAGATAATAGGTAGGTGCCAATGTGTTGGGTGCATGCTAAAATCCTCCAAACCATGGTTCTAAGTATAATGAATTAAACTGATCATATCTATCGAATTGTTCCAATTTAGTATATCTCCAAACTAAATAGTTGGCATTTATAAATAATTCAAAAAATAAAATACAAAAAAACTTAATATCTACCCAAAACCATTAGATAAAGAAATCAAAACATGTTTTTAAGAAAAAATTAACGATTCAATACTACATTATTTTTTTTAGATGCATGACCTATTCCGCTACCATGCACTAAAATCATGCCTTGTAATTTTCTTCTTATTTTCCTCTTCAATTTAATATATTTATTTATTAAAAAATGCAAAAAAACAAAAAAATCTACTACACTCTTGGAATTGATAGCTCACGAGTGCCACTCTTTTTTTTTTACCTATTACTAGAAAAAAGAAGAAGAAAAAAAATAAAAATAAAGAAGTCCATCTTTGGAACAAATTTTTGTTTTTTGAAATTTTTTTTTCTTTATTATTCTAACAGAACATAGTTCACAGACTCACAGGTAACCAAACAGTTTTCCACTCATAATCAACCGACAAAATCAGGATAACCAAACAGTTTTCCACTTAGATTCAACTAATAGAATCAGGGTAACCAAACAATTTTTCACCTAGAAGAAAATTATTCCAATGAAACTCATACATATGAGTTACATCAAAAATCTTGAATCCCTGAAATGTGGTTCGATGGAAAATTCGAACCAAATGCCCCCTAATCTTATCCCTCATATCCATTTCCACTTCCATCTCATTGGATAAGAGCGCCCCACGTCAGCATAGATTACATTACGCTTACCACTCCTATTTCCTCCCTCTTCTTTCAATCCACCTTGTCTTCTCCACTGTACCACTTTCACAGTATTAACAGACGAAACCATCACCACCACCAACATTTAGGAGAGCCGAAAATTCCGGCAACCATGGCTGCCGCCGCAGCTGCAATAGGTTCTTGCTTCTCCACCGCTGCTACCACCTCTTGTATCCGTTCAAAACAAGTGGCACTTGATTTTGTCCTGAGAATTAGCCATGTCCGTACTTTACAAGTAGCTTCAGTGTCCCACTCTCACTCCATTGAATTCCACTCAACTGGCGTGATCTCCCACAAGTGGCAAACACCGAGGATCTCAGCAGCTGTTGCACAAGAAGAGGCAGCGACAGCGATCCAGACGGAACCCGAATCGGTGGAGGAGCCAGAGGATATAGTTGATGAGGAAGGAGAGGATCAGGTATTGGGTGAAGATGAAGCTCAGACTCCTGTAAACACTAAGCTTTACTTCGGAAATCTTCCTTATAACTGTGACAGTGCTCAACTCGCTGGAATTGTCCAAGAATATGGAAGTCCAGAGATGGTTGAGGTATTTATATATCTAACTGCAACTGTCTTGCTACTTCATTTACAATTTAGTTCGGTACAGTGATTTCCTATTTGATGTGATCTGTGCAAAATACCTTTTATGAATAGATTTGTTATCTCATTCATGCAAAACCACGGTGTATATATCTGGACCAACCTAAAGGAATTTTCAGTTAACCTTGTTTTTCATGCCCTAAATATTGAGGAAATTTAAGAGCTCTACTAACTTGGCTTGAGGAGCCTCTCTAATCCCATCTTGTTGCATTATTCATAAAGGCTGATGGCCGATTTGCTCAAGAGTAAAGAGGCGATGAGTCAAGTATGCCAAGGAAATGAAATCCGCAGTGGATCTGTTTGAAGCATTTCCTCAATCCCCATTTGTTACCAAGTTGAGAAGGGGTAATGGGATTGCTTTGAAAAGAATTCTCCAATTCACAACTTAACAGGCCCTGTAATGACATGCATTTGGGCTCAGTGCCTTGACCTCCAGATCCCTTCAACAACTGTGTCAAGACTCAAAAGGGGATACTTGGATGTGTTTGGTTGTATAATTCGTTGGAGTTTTATTTCTGATTTGGCATAGCTACCGTAGAGAGTGTTTCTGTTGAATGTTATTTATTTTTGAGATATTCTGGAAAACTGTTTGGTTACCCATAGTTCTGTTAGGGGGTGTTTGGTTCGAATTTTCCATCGAACTACATTCTAGGGATTCAGGATTCTAGATGTAACTCATATGGATGAGTTTCTTTGGAACAATTTCTTGGGTGTAAAAAACTGTTTGGTTACCCTGATTCTGTTAGTTGAATATGACTGGAAAACTCTTTGGTTAACCTGATTCTATCAGTTGATTCTGAGTGGAAAACTGTTTGGTTACCCTGATTCTGTCAGTTGAGTATGAGTGGAAAACTGTTTGGTTACCTTTGAGTTTGTGAACTAGGTTCTGTTTGAATAAAGGAAAAAAATTCAAGAAACAAAAATTTGTTCCAAAGATGGACTTCTTTATTTATTTATTTATTTATTTTTTCTAGTAATATGTAAAAAAAAAAAAGAATGGCACTCGTGAGTTATCAATTCCAAAAGTGTAGTAGATTTTTTTTTTAATAAATAAATATATTAAAATGAAGAAAAATAAGAAGAAAATTACAAGGCATTATGACAGTGCAAGGTATCGGAATAGTTGGGAGGATTTTAACATGCACCCAGTACATTGGCACCCATCTATTATCTCTCGAGTCTTCAGTCCTTGCTAAAATGAAGTCAAAATTTTGGAATGGACATGTATACTGTTTTTTTTTCTCCTTGATCAAACAAGAAGTTTGAACATGTTCTTTTCGCATATTCTAATCAGTTTTGTACGTGGTTCTATTTAGGAGAACAAGTCATATTACGCATGTGAATCTCATTCAGGTCATATTATAATGAGCTCAGTCACATGTCACATTACACATGTGAATCTTACTCCGTTTTGAATTTTAAATTCTACAATCTTTCCATTGATTCTGAGTTTCAGGGTTATTTTTCATTTCCATATTTAGGTTAGAAACAATCTGTTATAAGTGTCATATTCTGAAATCTTTCCATAGATTATGAAATTATGAATGGGGCACTTGGAGGTTGTGATGTGCCCAATACCCCATAGTTATCAAAGGTACTAACATGTAATGATCCAAAAACATAGTTCAGTCTAAATTAAATATTACAATCCAGGTACTATTAAATGATAATGAACTCAATATCATTACAATGGCATCGGCCTTTTCTTTTCCAAAAAATTCCTACTCTCCTATAAGAGTTTATTCTACATTTTTGTTTAAATCAAGCTTCTTGACTGCATCAAGAACATCTCTCAGCATCCTCGTATGATCCTCCGATTCTTTAATTGCACCGTTCAAGTATCCTTTGATATAGTCTGATGAAGGGGAAGGAGATGATGAAGTTGGGGTTTCTGAGCATTGTGACCGAGGTGGAGTCAAGTATGAAAACTTGGGCTTGAATTTGGTATCCATTCGAACATTCCACAACCTTTGTTTTCAACCTGTAAAGCAAATATAATCATCTTATAAGAATAAAATATTACCTTCATAAGATATAGAAAGAACAAGTACTAATCAACAAAAGGGCCATGTTCTATGTGAGAAGATGTTGAAGAAAGGGAAATAGCTATCGAGGATATTTCATAATTTTGAAAACATGATATCTAGTTGCTAATAATGGTTAAGATGGTTTATCCACTTTCATAACTTATTAGTTTGTAGACACTACCAATCAACAGAAACAATCTTCTTATTTTCTTGTTGAAGCTGTCATGTCAGATATAAATATTTGTTTCGCTTGGACTTATCTTCATTCTGCATTTCCTTCACAGTGTATAATTCAACAATATACTGTGAAGCATATTTATCAAGGTCAAAGCTTAATGCAGGCTGTTGAATAAAGGAAGGAAGGAAGAAGGGAATATACTTTTAACAAGTTGGGAGCATTTTGTCCCCAGCTCAACTGGGGAATCCCTGTAAAGAGTGTGATTAAATGGTTATGTACTTTTAGTGTGGGTGCATAGTTGTAGATTCCACGTACAGTTATACTACCAAGTGATCTGTAATAATGATAAGCAATTTTTTCAAGAATAGGTTGGGTCAGGTTCTGTTAGTTTCATGTTACCATGTACTTCCTAACAGGCCCTTTGGTAGAAACATATTTAACTTCATAGTAGACTACCCTGTCATTGAAAGTATTTGTGGTTAACTTCATAGTAAACTTCATAGTACCCTGTGCTGACTGGTGATAGGAAGTGTATGGATCATTAATGAATAGACAAACCAAAAAAATGGCAGACTTCAGGAAAAAAAAAATCAGAATATCATATGACAGAATTGAGGATATTTCATAAATGACAAACCATACATGAATTGAGGATATTTCATAATTCTGTCAAATGGCAGAATTCAGAACAAAAAAAATAAAATAATAAAATAAAAAATCTGTATCTGATGCAAGCACAAGCTAACGTATCAGATCAATTTGGGCTACATCCAGTCCAAAAATGTAAGACTAATCCAAGATCAATTTGTGTGATGTCAACTTGGTCTATTTTGAATAAAATTCAGAGAAGCAAATTGGGCAGCAGTAGACAAGTTAAAAAAACTTCCAGTGTTTACCAATCTTTAAAGTGATATTGGGTAGAAAGATCCAATATTCAGTCACATATTGTTGTTCATTCAAGCAACCTCTTAGTTACAAATTCAGAACTGTTGACACACTGCAATCCTCTACATTGGCAAGTACCTTTTCATTGCATAATTTGATTAATCCAAATATTGAATGAATAATTTCACAGCAAACAGAGAATCAATAGGAAAAGAATCGTAACAGAAAATCTGCCTAATATGTAAATTCCCAAACTATGATTCACAAATCATTATCAATCTTGAGGACAGACAAAGCAACCACTTCCTTCCATAAACAAACAAAACAACGCTAGATCGTGCGATTTTTCAACTTATTTGACAGCCATGGTTTAGGGATTTTGAGAAAAAAAACCAAAAAAAAATGAACCAAACTCTGAGATAGCAGAGAATGGCACAGAGAAGGTGAGGAAGAAGAAGATTTGAGAGCGAGTGCAGGGATTCACCTTCGGTTGTAGGTTCCAAAATCCGCAGCCCCTATTAGTAATGTGCGCAAAGTCCAGCGACGTTCTGCTAAGAGGATTTGTCAAACCTGAAACAACCATCCATGAACAAAAAAGACGCCCTAGAAAAATTAGTCATACTCACAGCAAGCAGATGGCACGGAGTAGATGAGTTCAGAGAGGGTGAGAGAGTGCAGAGATTCACCTTCTTTCAAAACCGACCTCTGAAGCCGCTCTTGGAAGAGGAGGAGGAAGAAGAGTTGAGAGAGGGTGAGGCTTTGGTTGTTTTCAGAGCAACTACAGCATGATTCTATGGTTTTTATATCAACCCTAAACACAAACGAAGAGGAATAAGAAGCGTAAACGTGAGAAACCCTAAACACAAATGAAGAAGAAGAAGAAGAAGAAGAAGAAGAAGGAGAAGGATAGTATAAATCTCACGTCGATTTTCAGTTGCAAGTAAAGGCTGCGATCAACTTCCACCATAAGAGGGTAAGCCCTGGATGTGAAGAAGAAGGGTAAACGTGAGAAACCCTAAACACAAACGAAGAAGAAGGAGGACAGTAATCTCACCTCGATTTTCAGTTGCAGGGTTAGAGTGCGATTGTCTTTCACCGTCAGAGGGTAAAAACCTGATAATTGTGAGACTCCGTGATTCTATGGTTTTTATATCAACCCTAAAATCCGTGACTCGATCCTAGATTAACCTCAATAGGTTAAGCCAGTTGAGTCCTGGATTTTTGTTCAAGTCCGTGATTCAACTGAACACCGCGACTCCGGATCAGCTTTTCCAAAATATGAACCAAACAGTTTTAAGTTGATGCGAAACTGAATCCCTAGAATGTGGTTCGATGGAAAATTCGAACCAAACGCCCCCTTAGGTATTTCTTCCTGAAAACTGTTTGGTTAACCTAAATCTATGAGAATGATTCTGTAGAATAAGTCATTAAAAACTGTTTGGATACTAAATCTGTCATTTTGATTCTCTAGGTCCAATCATAAAAAACAACTGCTTGGTTATTCTAACTCCATCAGTTTATAGTGTTTAAAAATAAGCCAAAAAAAAAAAGAATAAATAAAAAGCATCCGTACTTAGTAACTTATATTAGTAGTTTATTCTTATAAGTCCTGTTTAGTGACATAATTGAATATGACATTAATTAAATCGATAATGTGCACAGATACATCCATACTAAATAGAGATGTTCCCCGACAAATAGGTTTGTTTTCTTAACAGAGAACCATTTCAATCTGTCATTTTTGTACAAATGTTATCAGTGAAAATGTTCTCTACAGATCTTATAGTGAAAATGCTACTTGGCTAATAAAAATCTAACAATTTTCACCATTGGTTTCCAATAACAGTGGCATCTTTCTATTCCAAATTATCTTAGAGGGTTGAGGCCAGGTTTGATATAACTTCCTCAAAAGTTAGTCTCCTTAGATGCAATTCAGATCCCAAATCTCATCTGGATCGGTTCATGTGATATTTTAGTTGGTAAGACCCTTTCCCTATTCTAAATTAGTTTTCTTTTGCTCTAAATTAAAGTAAGTCCTTTTGCTCTAAATTAAAGAATAGTAAGACTCAATTGATAAGACCCTTTCCCTGTTCCTGTAAATTACAAGGATAAGGTTTGGCCTGAAATCCTATTTCGGTGTTGTCGATTAATGTCGGAATCTGCTGAACTATTTCCACCTTTTCGAGACCTGGACGGAAAACTCAAAGCATGTCTACCGTAAAATGGAGATGATGCTTCCTGCATTTGCAAATCTTGTTTACAAAGAGCGGTGACAGCTCTAGTGGCAAGAACGCACAAATTAATGAGGGAAGCAGGTATGTGTTGATTTGTGATTGGCAATGGGGAACAAATTTGCCCAAATTAAAGCTATTCATCATCTAGGAATACAGTAATCGACGAAGATGGATTTGGCGTTGCAGAGGAAACGATTGGGATTCTGAGAGATCAGATTTTCAACTTTCGTACATGGAAGAATTACAGCCACAGTTCCAGAAATCATAAATATAAAAACCCTAATTACAGTAATTTGGTGACCAAACCCTGTGATTCGTACTAAACATTGAACCCTACAACCGAAATTAGTGAAAATTTTAAACATAAGAAATGGAAGAGACACCTTGTTCTTCACCCCCCCCCCCCCAAAAAAAAAAAAAGCAGGTCTAGGGTTTCGCAAAATACTTTGGTAAAAAGCAACTGCCAAAAGATCGCCGTGCACTTTTCCGGTTTACTTGCAGTTTGTGGGAAAAACAAGCTTCCGATGACAGCCTTCAGTCTTGAGTTCGGTTAGTTGCAGGTCTCAACTAATCAACTAGCAGAAGGGTGAAGTGGGTTTCGGTAGCCATGGAAGACCTTCACAGCGTTTTTTTTCTTCGACTAGAGAAAAGCGAAAATAGGAGCCCGATATTGGTATATCAGTCGAATCATCACTTAACTCATTCTACTTATATGATAGGTAGAATTAGGTGTCACATGTGAGTTTATGTATTTTGTAAAACTCACCCACGAACTACATTTGGCTTTAAAAGATGCTTCAGTTGGATTACATACTTCTAAGTTGAACAAACTCCAAAAACAACCAAACGATTTAAAAAATTCAGAATCGCGTTTCTATAGAAAGACTCTCCAACGAATTATTCAACCAAACACATCCTAAAATAAGCCAATCTGGCCAATAGGAAGGCTGCATACCGATGAATACTTGAACTGGTATCAATTGGGGTTCCCTTCCAACCAGATGCCACAGAAACAATGCATGTGACTGTTACTCTGCTTGTATTGAAGCTTCCATGTTGTGCTTAGATGCGCAGAGCTCTGATTGATGATGGCCAATTATTCCATAGTCCTTTACTAATCTATTTTAGTGGCATTAGGTGCTTTATGATAGGGAGACAGGAAGAAGCAGAGGATTTGCATTTGTTACAATGAGCAGTACTGAAGATGCAAATGCAGTTATCAAAAATCTTGATGGAAGTGTAAGATCTCTCACTCACTCACCCCTCCACCAACCAAAGAGAAATAGTCTCTGTTTATCTTCTGCAGTCGAATCTTAATGTGAAATCGCACGATTGCTGTTTGATAATGAGTATGAAATGTTACTGTTATTTATATTTATTTCCTCCATTTTAATGCTGCACAGTTTTACTGACAGAATAAACCTTGATTAATTATTGGAAAAAAATAGAAATGAATGATTCTGATGAAATAATTGTCTTACTTCACTACCATATCATCATAATCATAATTACGATTCATCTATTATCCATCTTAGTTGTGGTGAACCATATGAATCCTCTTTCACCATATCAATGTATCTTACAGGTCAATGGATAAGCTGTCTAATTAAATCCTCTTCTCACCACCTTGACACACTCCATCATGTTACTGTAATACAACCAAATTTCAAATAAGTTACTTCAGTAAAGTCATTTAGTTTCCCATTGCATGAGCTTAAACATTTTCCCTAACACCTATATAATAACGTGTGCATGTGAATATCCTACAGTTCTAGATCATGGATTCAACATACTTGTAGAATATATATATATATATATATATTTGGTTAATTGCTCCTTTTTTCAAGTTCTTAGACCTGAAATTAAAGAATAACGGAAATGTTTAAATTTCAGATATTTGGTGGTCGGACACTTAAGGTGAACTTCTCAGATAAACCAAGACCTAGGGAGCCGATGTATCCTGAAACCGAATACAAGCTTTTTGTGGGGAACTTATCATGGTCAGTCACATCGGAGAGTTTGTTCCAAGTTTTCCAAGAATATGGTAATGTGGTTGGAGCCAGAGTCCTATATGATGGAGATACAGGACGATCTCGTGGTTATGGTTTTGTTTGCTACTCATCCAAGCTGGAGATGGATGCTGCTCTTGAATCTCTCAATGGAGTGGTACCTCTCTCTCTCTCTCTCTCTCTCTCTCTCTCTCTCTCTAGCATTTAATCATGAATCCATCACACACCCACATAAGCATGCATATACATGCATCATAGATTTTTAACATGCTTATATGAAGTCGAGGTCCAGGCCTACATGATGCCACCTGAAACCTGACACAAAGCTTGGTTGAGTCAATCTCGGCCAAGGGACTTTTAAGCAGGTTGCTCATTCAAATCAGATCTCGGTGCTGTATATATGTAGACTTCCAATCTTGAGTTATGAATGTATCAACAGAAACCATGTTTCTGATATTTTAGTTCTGACATGGTTCAAAAAATTAGGTCGATCCTGATTAATCCGGATTGCCACACCCCTTCTATTGAATCGGCTATGAAAACAGTTGGATCTTCATTTTTTTTCTTGCCATTTTTTCCTTTTTTAAGTCAGTAAAATAACAGAAAATCACTTAACTTACATCTCGTAGCAAGATCTTTAAGTCTTTTGAATAAAAAAACTCCACAGAACCATATATATATATATATATGTGTGTGTGTGTGTGTGTGTGTGTGTGTGCAAGTCTTTGCTTCTTCTTAAGGGTTCCATTTTCTAGTGTTCTAAGCCACCAATTTGAATCGGCGTTGATGGAGGCCGATCACGTGTCGGATTCTGGGTTTTAAAACCTCTAGTCCGGAGCAGCGAGTCTAAGTAACCTGTGTGTATATTCAAGTCTTATTATCGGCCTCTTTGGTCATGGTTTGTGAATAATGAACATTTGCTTTGTGCTTATTTTGACAGCTTCTTCATGCTTTCTCATGCATTAGTAGTTCTAATTACTGAGACAATGTCATGTTTAAGTACATGAAATGAGGCAATGGTTCAATGAGATTTTTAGCACTATGCACTCACATCATCCCCTTGAAACAGTTGGCTCATATCCATTTAAAACACTGGTAGCTGACCTTTCTTGTCATAAATCCTTTCTTCCATAAATCTGATGTTTTTATGCATATGCAGACATCCGAATATATCAAACCATTTCCATGGATACACAACTTTATCTCTGCATGTTTTAGAACAGATTTATTTATTTTTATTTCTTTTGAAGTAGATATCTCCCCCCCCCCACCCCGGCGCCTCTTAACACTATTGATCTTGTATTGGTTTTAGGAGCTAGAAGGGCGAGGAATGCGTGTTAGCATAGCATTGGGTAAAAGATCCTGAATGTGAAAACCAACAACAGATTAGGGGCCATATGAGAGGAGATACAGCACTACTTTTGATGAATTGATCAGATACCTTGAGCTTACAGATAATCTCCCTTGGTGGTTGCATGATTCCTCTCTCATTGTGTATATTGCAATTCTTGCTTTTATAGCTTTTTAACTTTGAAGCTTGATTTTACTCTACTCCCATGATAGCTTTCCTAATAAAAATCACTAAACGTTTCAATTATAGTTCTCTCTCAGCTTCATTTTCTCATTACCGTGAATCTGTTATCAAGAGGTTCTAGATTGGTTCACATTTTTCTCCGTTTAATAGTAATATTGCATTGCAGAATTTTCTTTAGGCTGACCCAAAATTACAACAAAGTTAGTGATTTTTAAGCGTGATTTTCAGGGAACATCATTGAGGAAGATTTTTTCAACCCATGAACATTTCATGTAGGGCTCGTAGCCATGGTTACTGTGGCTGTTTCTTAGCATATGGCCTATGAAAGAGAATTAAAAATGAAAAATTCATGAATGGTCAACCTTTCACAGTTTCTCATCAAAATTAGAGGTACCAGCAAGGATTTAGGGGATGGTTTCGGTATTGGTCTCTGCTGATATCGATCTGGATTGGATTGGATTGGATTGGTGGGGTTTCGGTTGATTTTACCCTTATTCATTTATAAAAAGTACTAATTTTTTACTATTTTACCCCTGAAATGACCCAAATTTTTCAGGGATCGGTCTCAGTCGATATTGATCTGATACGGCCGATCCTAAACTGGTACTTAAAACCATGGGTAGCAGTCCAAATAGAAAGTAAAAAACTCATTTGTGTGGTCTGCCTCGATAAACTTATTAAAGCTGCCCATTTTCACATGGAATAACAATGCAGTAATTTTGGCCATTGGATAGATGGTAGCCAGTCTGGATTAGTCAAATGTTGAATTTTAGAGCTCAACTTAATCAACTACCTTACCGTGGGTACTCCAACCACTATTATGCACTCTCCCATGCTCTTAAATTTTCAAACTTTTTTTTTACTACACGGATTCTATTTGAATTGAAATTTACAAGCAAGGACTATAGGGTCTGCTTCAATCTCAATCCCAGTCATATCATAATCTAGGCCAACGAAGATAAAAATGATGTACAAGAAGCCCAGCCAGCCTCATTAGTAGAGGCATCAAAGCTACCAAGGCAGGGCTGCGATGTCTAATCCATTGCAGAATTCATCAGTTTGAGTAGAAGAAAATGACCACTGAGGACACTGCAATAGTGACAGTTGAAGATAAGAGAGCCAACAAAATATATTGTGTAGAGCCAAGAAAAGATTAGGTCTAACATTTCTATAACCTATGAACCTAAAGAAAATATAAGGAAATAGCTATGATGCTAAAGAACCCCAAAGGCCTCCAATCCAATTTCTTTTAGAGAATTCACAAGAGAAAAAATAAATGCCATAAGTTCTAACTAGTGTGATTACAAAAAGCAAAATTAAGCTCAAAATTGAACCACTTGGACATACGATCTTTGAGAGGGAGGGCATTATGCAAAAATGTCAAAAAAAAAAAAAAAATTTGTTATGTTTGTCTCAAATTCTTGACCCGTTTCGAAGATTGTCCCGTTTCGACATATTTTGGTGGCGATCGGAATGAGATTTTTTTTTTCTTGAGATTTTTCCTTCCACACATGTTTACGACCCGACCAACCATGACTCGATGGATCGACCCAACTTGGAGGAGTATGCATATGTACTATCGTCTTGTTGAGCAAGTATTGTGAGAATTGGGGTTTTTTCGTTTTAGGGTTTCTGGGAGAGTTTTCTTGTCTCGATATGGGTGTTCTTGAGAGAAATATCCATTGTAACTTTTCTTCCAACATAGTGAATCATCTTCTTTTTCACCTGAGGATGTAGCACACCACATCAGTGTGTGAACCTCATTATATCTCTGCGTCTTGTATGAATCTGTGTAAGTTTTCTTCATTTTTTTTTTTGTGTTTTTTAAACAAAAAACATTGATCTTGGGATGGATGTCTAGTTTTTACATGAATTTTCATCATTTAATAAGAGACCTAGAACTAGAGGAGCAAAATCTTTCTAAATTATCTATGAGAAAGCAGCAACAACTTTAATGGTCAAGGAACAAGATCTAGATAAATGATAGAATTAGTGATCATCAAGGAATAAAAAAGTAGATAGATGGATCTTCATAATAATATGAACAACATAGACAGGATCAGGGATAACATTTGAAGCAATGATTAGATTCCAATGTTTTCAAATGAAATAAATAGTGAAAACAAATATCATTTAATTTCATTTAAAGATAATGATTTTGAAAATAAGAAATACTTCACCATTTGCACAAGCGAGGATGCACGAATTCTGCGTAACAAAGATTCAAAGGTCTTGCACCCCAAATGTATGAAGCGAAATCACAATTGATAAAAATGTGATAAAGGGATTCTTTAGAACGATTACAGAAGTCCCAAGTTTTATTGAATGTTTTGAGATACTAGGAGATGCCAAAGCGTTAGGTTTTGAGGGTATCCAAACTTATGGCTCTTGGGTAACTATTTTGAATAAAATTTTATGATTAATTGATTTCTTTATGTATGTGCAAGCATGTGTGGTTAAACAAGGCTGATTGAGTTGTTTTGTCCCCCCTCCCCCTCCTTTTTGAAAAAGCTTCCAAAGCAAGATAAGGTGCATAGCAAGAACCCTTTCACCTTTTATTAACCTTAAAGACAAAAAAGACAAAGGCCTCAATCTTCTTTATTACCAAAGGAAAAAAATTGTCTATCATAACCTGTTATTTGCATGAAAGTTTATTACATTAATCTTTACAAAAGCTAAACCTTTTTTCCTTTCTTGTAGCTTTAGTCATGGTTCAATAATTTCAAGCATACAAATGATCCTTTCGTAATTATTACAATTTAGGAGAAAGAACGTTGTTGTTAGACTGCATAACATACATAGAGATAGACATAGGGGGCGATAGTGTGCTATGTTGGATAAGGAACTTAATCCCAATTTAGGTATCTCTCACCAAGTGGATTATTCTTGCCGAGCGTCTCTCATATTGCCAAAGATTTTAAAAGAAGAAATTACATTTCCCTCCCTTGGACTATGGCCTAATATCAAGTTCCTCCCACGTACTTTTATAGATATCAATCATCTCCCCTTTAGTTTGAAGATTCTTTCAATTGATTTGACTTTCCAGTTAATCCCGCTAATGACCCGATTCAATAATTGTGGGGTTGGCTTAACTTGGGGGAATGGTCAGGCCCAAGGGCTGAAAAAAAAAAAAAAAGGATAGTTAAGTTTAATAATAGGGTTCATTTATGATTTCAATATTAGTTAACTTATTAATAATTAGTTGTCCATTGGTTTCAATATTAATTATGTTTTCTTTACAATGAAAAACCAAGATTTGATTACAAATTTAAAGTTTTTTCGTCAAATCTTTCCTTGCTACAAGTTATGAATGTTAGATTTCATCGTGATTTAAACTAAAGATTAAACCAATCTAAAACAATATTATCTTGATGTTAAAAAATCAAAATAAATCAAAAAACCAATAAAATACCGAAGTTCCTTGATGGATTAATCTTCGTCTTCCTCATTTCTAGACCAAAACTGAACCAAATCGACCATTTAACATTCCTAGACTGGTATCCAGTCTGTTATTCTTTGTTTAATGCATTATTTTTTAATTAATTTATTCTATTATTCAAACAATATATTTTCCTCATAAAACCTAAATCTGTTGATTGCTAAAAAGCTACACCTTCGCTTTCCTTCTTATTCCTTTCTTTTCCAATCCAATCCAATCATATCATTATGAACCTTTGGGATGAAATCCAAAGCATTCCCCTCATTCCTAAATTGCTCAACTTAATTCAGGATGGAAACCACGTGTCCCTTAACCTTGCTACCCTACGTTTACCGTTACTTTGCCATAAAAAGCAATGCTATCTTTCGCCGTTCCTATAACTCTAGGTTTTTCTTTTTCCAGACCATTGGATCTTGTGGTCGGCCCGAACCATCCGGTCTAAACTTACGTTCAACTTTCTGCAGGATCCTAGATCAAACCAACCGGTTTGCTTGTGGCTAGAGAACAGGACCGGTCCAACTAATATCATCATAATCCCTACTTAATACTACTTCTAGGTCAAAGTTATTAATCCTTGTTGCATCCAACGGCAGACATTACTTCTCACATCTTTTTCCTTTCACATGTTTCGTTGCATATGGCTAGGGTTAGGGGTGTCAAAACATAAACTTAGCCTGAACAGTAAATCAACCAACCAAAATAACCTAGACTGAATCATACCGAAATCTTATTTAAATCGGTTTTTAATTTGAGATTTTACGATCCTAAAATCAAATCAGAATCCACTCAAAACCAAATCAAAATCTGTTCAAAACGATGATTAAAACCAAAGCAAACCGTTAGGAAACCAAAATCTTCCCGAAACTCTTAAAACCTTCATTTTATTTTTATTTTTTTTGCATAATAAATTTGTATGGTAAAACGAACTTAATTCGAAATCATAACTTTTTTATTGGTTTGATTCCGATTTTCACAACTGCGTTAAAACTGATTCAATCCGATCAAAACCAAATCGAACCGACCGATTGACAATCCTACATAGTATGGCGATCTCTAGATCCACACAACACTAAAAATCTAACGGCTGGAAATCAAGAAACATCCCAGTGCAATATAGCAACAAGCGGTGCATGAGGGGCGGTGTTTCTTATTAAGTTACGCCCGGTTTTAGGCGAATGCGGCGATATAGCACAAGGGAATCCGAAACAACCTAAAAGAAAAACCAGTGGAGAAGACTGCATTTGAGTCTCAAAGGAGAAATTAAAGATTTTCTCAAATCTGATCTTATACAGAGAGGCTGAGTTCCCTCTCTCTCTCTCTCTAGATTTCTATGCAAGTTCTCTCTCAATTCGTCTCTAGCTCCTTCTCATATTCTCTTGATTATATATAGAAATGAATAATACAGAGAAACTGCTATTAAAGAGAAATGAAAGAATTTTTTTTCTTTTTTTATGGGTCGTAAAAATCTGGTAGTTTTTGGTTTTCCAGATCATCCGAAGCATTGTAGATCGAGGGTTTTGCTTGGAGCCTTATTGAGGTGCTAGGGTTTCAAGAATTTTTTTCGCTACATGTTTCTGTAGAGAGAAACAATGGCGACTCTGCTTCACACCCCTGTTAGTGCTGTTCAGGTCAACCCACGAAATTTGGTTGGATCATTTTTTTTTTCCTCCCTTTTTTGCTTCTCTACTAGTTTTTTGTGTTTACTTTTTCTCCCTTTGGTGTTTCAGGTTGGTTCTTACTTCGTTGGGCAGTACTATCAACTTCTTAAACAATCGCCGAATGTTGCTTATCAGTTCTATACGGATGCTAGTTCAATACTTCGTGTTGATGGGAATACTAGCGAGTTGGCAACATCAATGCTGGTAATTTTTGTTACTTTTTGGGTCTTTTTGTCTACGTTTAAAAAGTTTTGATTTTTTGTAATATTTTAAGCATTTGAAAAGCATGGATAAGTGAATTATCAAAAGTGGGATTCAGTTCTTGGGTTTATTGGAAAACTGCAATATCTGCTTGAATACATTCTATATAATTTTTTAATGCTGATGCATGGCAGTTGGATTTTGTGGTTTGTAAGCTGGTTTCACATGGACGTATATGGGTGTTTGATTCTCTCCGTGGTGATTTACATTGAAAAAGTCCCTTTATTATTCTGCTGCTGTAGTTTTATCTGGAAATATCATAGTGATATTCTCTATCGCGTTCTCCCATATGTTTCATTAGAATTTCAGACTAGTTGGTAATTGACTTTCTATAATGATTTTAGTGGAAATTTATCATGGTTTTTGTTACCTCAATCATATCTGCCAGTTTTTTTTGGGTAAATATTGATATCTGCCTGTTCAGACCTTGTTTTCGTTCAATTTCAAGATTCTATGTGTTCCTCATTCTACCCTCTCCCGCCTTCTTTGGGATCTTCTTCTCTTTTTGGCTCTTCGGGTTAACTTTCCATTTTCTTGGAGGGGAGTGCTTTTGTGAATCAGGCATAATTGGTAAACGGATTGGGTCCTGATAGAAATTTGGACTGTTTTAAATTTCCATTCATGGTTTGTTGTTTTTTAGGGGAATTCAGATAGTGCATTGTAGCATTTACATCTCTAGAGTTTCTTTCTTCTCAATGATTACAGTCATTATCCTTATAAACATTTGGCTTTTAATTTTGTAATTTGGTTGCTCTGCTTTACTTGGGATAAAACATGAAGAATGAAGCAAATGATAAAAAATTGAAGTTGGAGATGGCATGAGTGATAGTTTAACAGAAAGGAAATTTAAAACATCAGAGAACAACTTGAACCGACGAGAACATAAGCTTGTGTACACTGTACACAAGTTGATTGAGGAAAATGAAAGGCTATGAATTTAGGCCCAAACCTGTAAGCTTCAATTCTTTCAAGCTCTCAGCTGCATGAACTTTATCTGTCCAACAATTTATGTAAAAATACTTGTGTTGCTCTGGGGCAATGAGCAGATGGTTGGGGGATTTGCATGAAACTGTTTCTTCTTTTTTCACAAGTGAGAGTTCACACTGCAATAGTGTGTGGTAGACTGGGCTGAGTTCTGAATGCCTTCTACAATTTTGCACAGCTTGGAACCATGAAGGAAGTAGTGATCTCAGCTAGCTAACCTTCTTTACATTTTTCTGTTGTCTTATACTTTCCTTGTGTGCCTCCACTCCACCCCCTCCCTAATTTTTTCTGGTTTCAAGTCACTGGAGGTGCTGTGTCTAAAAACCTGGTTTTTTCTGCGTTTAAATTACTTTTGCTTTGATATTTTTTACATATTTTCACTTATAAATTTTTCCAAAAATCACACTGTTCTCCAGCATGCCATTCAACTGTAGTTTGCTCATCTTTTTTGTACCTTTTATGCAACTAACAGTGTCCTGCCATTCTCTCCTTACAGGAAATTCATAAGCTTATAATGTCACTCAATTTTACGGAAATTGAGGTCAAAACAGTACATTCTCTGAACTCGTGGGAGGGAGGAGTTCTTGTTAAGGTTTCAGGTTGTATACGAACCAAGGATTTCAGTGGTGGGAGGAAATTTGTGCAGACATTTTTCCTTGCTCCCCAGGAGAAAGGATTCTTTGTTCTCAATGATATCTTTCTCTTCCTTGATGAGGAACAGATTCACCAGCACCCGGAAGCTATGCTCGTTCAAAACAATTTTGATTCTAAACCAAATAAATCTAGTCCTATTCTGGAGCCAGGTATTTCGAATTTCATAGGATTAATCACTAGTATATATAACAATAAATATAATTATAAGATCATGTGTTGGAACCAAAAATTTGGGACTAGGCTTAGATGATGATGATCATTCATCAAATAAGTGCTACCATTTGGATTTATTCACGCACGAGAGTATGCCTTATTTGAAGGAGTGGCTATAAGGTCTGTTACTCTGCCATTCTATTGAAAGAATGGTCATATATTGCAGTGGAATCTGATTGTTGCAACTAATCAAATTTCAAAATTTAAACTAAGAAATTAACTAGTAAAAATTCCATTAAAAGCTGGAGGATCAGGTTAGTTTACTGTACTGTTACTGAAGTATAGTTTGAAATTGTGATTGTATTAAAAAAATGACAATGGTATTGGCAGCTTCAGACTATGTGCTTGGGGAAGAAGTTCAGGCTGCAAATTTCATACCATCAGGTCATTTGGAAGAAAGTGATCGAGTTGACAATTACAGTCCTCCAGAAGATCAGCAGAAGAAAGTCTCTGAGGCAGAAAACATAGTGGATGAAACTGCAGTGGAAGAGATGACAGCTTCATTTCAAAGTGCAATGAACTCGGTCCGAGATGCTCCTGCCCCAGTTGAGGAACCTGTTTGGGAGCCTCCGAAGAAGACTTATGCCTCTATCGTATGCTCCAGTCTGCTAATTTCTCTTCCTGTTGCAAGATGTGTGTGTGTGCGCGCGCTTGTGTATTTGAAAATACTGACATTATTATTCTGTCCTTCTAATGTTTTATTTGTACTTCTAAGTTACGGGTTGCAAAAGGGCAATCTGTGTCATCAGTGGCTCCTCAGCCATCTTTAAACAAGGGCAAGACACCTACTGTAGAAAGGAATTCTGCAGGACGGCCTAATTATTCACAGTCCTATCCTTCATCAACAAATGTTCCTGAAAAGTCTGTTGCAGTAACCAGTGAAGTGACAGCTACAGAAGAAGAAGGTTAGCTTCCCGGCTTCTGCTCCATTAATTTTATTCTTTGTTATGGGACATTATTATTATTTTTTTATTGTATAAAATGTCATTGAGAAACTCCTTGTTGAACTGCAGAGGATATGACTGTATTGTTATTGTTTATTCAGTTGTTTTAGGAACTATGTGCTGGATGGAGCGTGTGTTAACATATAACCTTCCCTTATCTGTACTGTAAACTTATAATAGGGTTTGAGGTGTATCCAATTTGTTTAATTTGAAGATCTTAGATAATATTATGTAGAAACTATGGTCCCATTTGGTACGTTCCTGTTTTCAAAGACAGATTCTAAGCTAGAGGTGATTTTTTGTGAGGTAGAATAGTGTTTGGTAACATGAAATTGTTTCTACACTTCTCTCCTGTCAAATCCCTAAACCAGACCTCCCTCTTTCCCTACTCTTCCAACCCTCCTTCTAAGAGTTGACATCTCTCTCAAGCATTTCGAACATCTGTTGTGCCAACGAAATGCTGTCGCATTTACCATACATATTTATGAGGGCACTGTTGATGACAAAGTTAGAATCTAAGCTGAGCTTGATAATTGCGGAGTGAGCTTGCTCTTCTATGAACAGGGATTATGAGTTTGCGTAGGCAGAGACAAGGCTGCTGAGGTAATGAGGGTTAGTACTGACACATTTCGCCGCAACCAAGTGAAGAGCTCCAATTCCTCAGAACTTGACTCCACATTGCATGCAATCAAATATTTCAGGAGATGGAATTGATTTAGCCTCCAATGAAGCTTTTGTTAGTTATACCAAACCAACAACCAGAAATATCGATGTCACTCAATTGTCCAATTTTATAATGATGCTATAATTGATAGGAAATCTTTGGGAAAAGGAAAAAGATCTACTTTCGAATCTACAATTGCTTCTAATAGAACCGGATAAAATGCGATAGGAGTGACTATGAAGCCCACATGAAAGCATGAGTTGGTTCGTGCACGGGAGATCCCCTCTTAGCTATCTTGACAAGGTAAGTAAGATAGAGAAAATCTAGGAGATTAAATGGGAAGAGAAAATCTAGGAGATTAAGGGTTCTTCCCGCCTGCGTAGTGGTGCGGGTTCGAGTCCTGGGAACCAGCCTCTTCGTAAAGGGTGTAAGGCTGTCTACCTATATACCCTCCTAAAACCCTTTTTAAGTGCGGGAAGCCTTTGTGCACTTGGTATTATGCCTATTTTATAGGCTTGCATTTAGTTATCATAATTGCGTGTAAGTTACCCACATAACTCTTTACAACTCCTCCCCCACGTACCTCACTACCACCCAACTTCTTATACAATGTCCATATATAACTACTTAAATAAGTAAATATTAACTACACCAAGATAACTCCCTACATATGCCAACCCCATGCAAGGCCATGAACTTGCATACATAACAGATTTTCTACACCTAGATGTGCTGCTATTTCAACAAGGGTTTGAAAGAGCTGATTCAACCCAGCAAGCGGAGGCATTCAAGCCGGAGACCTGAGAAGGATTCTCTTTCCTTTTTCTTCTTATACGTCATTGCACTTGTTGCCATCTGAAGTATGATCCTCTAGCCATTAGGCAACCATGGAAAATCATCGATCGAACCGGAAAGAGCCCTAAATTCATTCTTGAGTACGTGTGGTGGAGGTAGGTAGGATGAACCCTAGATTCAGAAGTATACACCCCTATAATAGGATCACAAGTAAAGTAAAACAGAATTTAGGTCAACAGTAGCGTCAAAGTCAACCTTTCTGATGAAGGTTAGATTTTATGCAGCAACATTTCAATGGTCAGAATTGAGGAATAATCAAAATACTAAAAATATTAAACCCATAATCCAAATTTGAGATTTATTATAGCAGCAGATCATCAAGTCTGATCTGGATAAAGTCCAGGTATAACATAGTCTAATCTCAGATTAATCCATCGGTTGGATGCTGATATAGGAGTATTAGACAGATTCCTTGTTCAATTAAAGCACCTCAAGAGTCAAATCGGACTTGAAAAAGTCAACCTTTCTGATGAAGGTCAGATTTTATGCAGAAACATTTCAATGGTCAGATTCGAAGGAATAATCAAAACAGTAAAAATATGAAACCCGTAATCCAAATTTGAGATTTATTATAGTAGCAGATCATCAAGTCATAGGTAGATCCAATAGAGGAGAATAACATAGTCTAATCTCAGATTAATCCATCGGTTGGATGCTGATATTGGAGTATTGGACGGATTCCTTCTTCAATTAAAACACCTCAAAAGTCAAGTCAGATTTGAAAGTGAAACGCTAAAAAGGAAAGGCCTAAACTAATCTTTAACTTATAAGGTAACATAAACTGACTATGGAACTAAAATAATGAAGGAAACTAACTCAAAACAGGACTGGACTTATAGAGTCCTAATCCAACCTAACTAAAACACTTGATAACAGTTAAAATAAATAAATAAATAAAGACAAGTGCTAATCCTGTAGGTCTAGCCTCTACCCATATTATAGGCCCATTAAAGTTTCCCATTACCTTGAAAATACATTGAATCAAAGGCCCTACACATACATAACCTAACCAAAGCTTATTTGTAATAAAATAAGCTCTTGTAGGTAATTTATCTCATCAATGCGATCATTATGCTCCCCCCCAGATTTTATGGTCCTAGAAACATCGGTAGAAACGATCCACTTGCCATTTGGGGAGAAGCGAGCGATGGTGGCTGGATAAGCACGCTCACCATAGATAAAAACATAACATGGATCTACCAGCAGGTTTATTTGGGGATATCAACCATTGTTAAAGAAAGAATTATCTTCCATACTTATTTACTATTTAGTCCTTGACATGTTGGTTTAAGGAGAAGATAATTTCGAGATTTCGTCCAGCTCTGTAAGATCTTTTTGGGGAAGAAATAGCATGCGGTAGAAGGACTTGAGAAGCCTGATATGGACTTGCGTATGGACAGCTTGCATAGGCTATTTTCTAGGGAGATTGGTTTCATATTTCGTGTGGGTCTATGCTAGATGGATGGAGATAACTTTGAAGATTAATTATCAATGTGTGGAGGAGGATTTGACAGTTTCATTAGTCCTAGATTTAGGAAAGATTTGTTACTTATTTAGGGGGTTTTGTTAGTTAATAAGTTTATTTTTATGTAATCAGAATTAGAAGCTATCTAGGATTAGTTTCTTATTTTATTTGGGTTTTATCTTGTACCCGATTAGAGGGAGATTTTATTTCTAGAAGTTGTCTTAGGTTGTAATTGGGTTTTATTATAATCAAAGAGCATGGGGGGCTGAACAGAATAGCCAATGAGTTGAATAAATATGAGTTTTCGTTTTGAAACCATGAAAACTGCAAGATGCATTCCACTAGGAGAGATGCCTAGGGAATAGTGAGACTCAATCCAACCTATCCTTTTCTTCTTCTTTCTTTTCTTATAATCCTATCAATTTCTTAGTGAGTTTTTTTTTTCTGAAATCTGATGCATGTCGGATTCATTCGAAGGATATTCTGCTGCTGAGAACATTGTTTTACTGGTAGAAAATAGCTGTGACACTATTTCTGAAACTGCTGATCAAAAGGACCTAAAACTGAGCCTTACGATTCTGTTTTTTGAAGAGGGTTTGCTGAAACCCCAACTGAGATCGATCTCCCTTTTCCTTGCACATTTGTATGCCATCTTTGGAGGATCAAATCAGTATCCTAGCAAGGATGTTCAGTGGAGGTTTGATGGCCAACCAAAGCCTCTGAATGTGGTTCTTGAGTTCTTACTTTTAACCCTAGTTTCCATCATTCAATAGTTTGATGTACTCATTCAGTACTTGAATATGATTTGTTGAGTTGTTAAGGGATCCTACCTGGGTTTAGGTTATTTGTGACCCAACCTTACATCAGGAGACGGTGGTGGTGGAGGATATGGTGATGGTGGAACTACGACAGTGGTGGATCCAATGGAGGAGGAAGGAGGGAGTTTTTGATTTGGTTTTTTTTTTTTTTTTTTTTTTTTAATACCCTAGCACTTTTTGGACTGGTTAGTTCTGCAGGAACAAAAAATCAACCCGGAATTTCCAAAAGCAATTCCACTCCGAATACTTAAAATAGATAAAAATATGGATTATCCTATATCTGCTTTGTATTTGACTGTTTACAGTAAGGCCCTGTTTGTTTGATGGATAAAAGTGGAAAAGGTAAAAAAGGGTGGGAGAATGATGCACTTTCCCATAAAATACCAGAAAGGGTTGTTGTTTGGTTAATGGGTTGGGAAATAGGAAGGAACAACCATCCTTAAATTAAAGAGGATTGTCGGCTTATGTGGGAAGGTATTTCTCCCACCCACCCCTCTCCAAAGTCCCACCAAAAAGCGTGGGACTTTGTGGGAAAAAGGGAAATCGCTATGCTATAGGTGGAAACATTCCTTCTCTCTATAGGGTGACAGTTGCGGAGTGCTGTCTGTAAAAGGGTGTTGCAGTGGCAATTTCAAGAAAGAACGGGGCTTCTCCTGGTTGTCCTGTTTACATATGGACCAGCTTTCTCTCTTCTGCTATGCTATATGTCTCGTTATTCCTTTGTTCGTTCTTGATGCAATTAGTTCTGAAAATCAGGATACATATGGACCAGCTCTCTCCTCTCTTCCACTATGCTATCTCTCTCGTTCTTCTATTGTCGAAATTACTATTCATTCTTAACAGATACGGAAAATTCTGGACTGGTGTTCAGGTTTTTTTTATACAAATATTATAGGAGGTTCTGGTTAATGATTCGACTATGACAGGCAGTTACCATTGACTTTTTTGAACAATTTGCCAGTCTAATCCCAAATACATATGTGTTTCTTAATATTTGCTCAAAATAAAAAACGAACAGATG
Source organism: Macadamia integrifolia (assembly GCF_013358625.1). NCBI lineage: Eukaryota > Viridiplantae > Streptophyta > Magnoliopsida > Proteales > Proteaceae > Macadamia > Macadamia integrifolia. The sequence continues at coordinate 29,584,584 of NC_056565.1, read as the reverse complement.
GTTCAAATGGTTTGGCAGGATGGTTTTTAAGTGCTTATTTCCTAGGGGGTTATGGAGACGACAGTAAAGTTGCGTAGTTCTCGCCCACTAGACCCCGCACATGTGGGAGCCTCATGAACCGGATACGCCTTTTTTTGATGGAGACAATGGCAAAGGAATGGGCGGTATGTCAAGCTGTTATTGCAGCAGCCAAAAGTCGTGGGCAGTGGGAATACCAGTAGGTTTTTAATGTCATTTTTCTCTTATTTTCTCTCCTGTTTCATTGAAGAAGAAGTAATTATTTCATTGAATGTGGGGTCCACATACCCATTTTTCCCATCCTTCCCTTTACTTTCCTTTTCTGTCCTCTTAACCTCCAATACACATGGGACACACCCATTTTCCTTTCTGACCCCTTTTTTCCTGACAAACAAACAGGCCCTAAGGGTTTGTATTGCAAACTGAAACTGAAGCAAACCATTTAAACCAGAACCGATAAATTGTTTATTAAATGGTTTGGTTTTGGTTTTAAGAAGTGAAATCATTTATTAAACGGTTTTTCAGTTTTTATTTTTTAAAGTGAAATGTTTAAACTGTCGGTGTTGAACCGATTAGAACCGCTATGCTATTGAACCAATTATACATACGATATGGAGGGAAAAAAGTGTTAGTCATGGCATTCTGTATATGATCTCCAGTGTTTTGTAGTGGATTTACACCATGTAAATTATTTTAAATTGTTTTAATTTGTTAAGTCACAATTTGGGTCTCGATGTCGTGGTTCAAGCCCAGTAACATCAAATTTCTTTATTGGGCTTCAAAATTACGTTTGTTCACAATTGGGCCCAAAAATGTTAAATTCTAACTGGCATCAAATCAAAAGTGATAATAATCATTTAATCAAAGCCATTTTAATAAACGGTTTGGTTTTAGTTTCTACCGTGCACACTCTGAGCCAAAATTGAAACTGATCTGATTAACACCCTTGGTTAACAGCTCATTGATGGCAACCTGATGTTTTCATAGTTTCTATTTTCAGTGTTACAGTAAGGTCTATGTTTCCATCTTTTTTGGTAAAATTTTCAACCACTTCAATTTTGGAACAGCACAAGTCTTTTATATTGTTTGCCAACATCTTAATGTTTTTCCTTGGAGATAACTAGAGCTGCACTTTCTTTTCTTTGTATATTTTGGAATCTTCATTTCTTCATTGGAAAAATATGAATTGTTGCAAATTTTCTTTGTATGTTTATTTCTAGGTACTATTTCCAGGGATTTGTTGAGTGTTTATATTCACAATATCATTAACAAATTTGTTGAGAAGTCTTGAACTCTTGGCGAGTTGGTGTCTTGTCAAAGCATTAATTAAATTCTTCTAAACGTCAAGTCTGGCTTGTTGCAGTTGCCATTATAAGTTCATATTGTTTTCCCCTGTTTGTCTACACAAAAAAACTAGATGAAAAAAACACATTATTTTTATTACTAGTGATTAATTTGTGAATTTTCAGGCGAAGTGAGATCCGTCTATGTGAAGAACTTGCCCACTACAATTGCTGCTTCTGACATTGAGCAGGAGTTTAAGAACTTTGGTAGAATCAAGCCTGAAGGTGTGGCTGTCAGACATCGCAAGGTCCATTCTCTTTGCTGATCTTCCATTGAATTCATTCATTTGCACCTTGAATGAAATGGAACTGATGTCTATCCATGTGCAAATGCATTCACATTGACATGCAGGAATTTGGTATTTGCTATGCATTTGTTGAATTTGAAGATGCCTATGGTGTTCAAAATGCAATTCAGGTTAGAAAGTTTTCCTATGGAAGCTGTTACTGATCAGTTTCCAATTGAAAAGATTTTATTTTTCTGATGATACCAATTTAGTTCTGTCTTGGCTACAGTTTTTTGATTTATTGTTTATACATTGGTTGAGTTGAGTTTTTAGTTTGCTTTCTGGCTTTGCCAAGTGCAAGGAATCTGTCTTATTGATGGTAATAATTTATTCTGGAGTTAACTACTTACATCTCCTAGTTTTATATTTCATGGGTGGATTTTGTACCTAATATCAGGCTTATTTGGCTCTGGTTTCTTTGTAGGCATCTCCAATACAGCTTGGTGGGAGGCAAGTACACATTGAGGAGCGGAGAATAAACAGCAACAGCACATCTCGAGGAAGTATGTTTCACAATGCTACCTCTATTTTACATTATATAAAGTCATGATGATTGTGGAATGATGAAACCTTCATCCTTACTGCTTAGTCACCTGATTCCTGCTGATGTGTTATATCAAGTCTGGGTTATGCAAGCCATAAGCATCCCCAACATCACCTCTGTTTTTTTATTTTTATTTTTATCCCCTTTCTCTCTCTCTCTCTCTCTCTCTCTCTCTCTCTCTCTTTTAAGTAATCACATCCATGGCGTAATCCTTTGAAGTTCTTTTGATCTCATTATGTGTTTTCAGCTGGGACTTACAAATATGTGCCACCCTAAACACTGTTAGGCGCCCATTGGTTCTGCCTAGGGAATTGTGCTTTCTTGCATTCACATTATAAGAATTCTGGGATGGAGTAGTAGTATCCAACAGTCGCCCCCACCCCACCCCCTTTTTTTTTGGGGGGGGGGGGGTGTGGGGGTGGGGGGGAGGTGTTGGAGCTATGAGACTTCAAATTCCTGGCCATTTTAGCTATGCACTTGAGTATGTGGTTGCCGTGCACTCTTTTCCATGACCTACAGTCGATGAGTACCCTCTAGTCACCTCTCAATTCTTTTCCCCAGTACTCAGAATTATTAGTTGCCTTGGAGTGATAATTGCTTCCTAGATATACATTGACCATATCTCAGATTTTACCCTCAGAGATACTTGAGCTTATGTTCAGTTATGACCGAAGTGGGATTAGTTTTGAAGTGAGGTACTTTAGTGCTATTCTATGGAACCTCTCTAAGGTCTTGGTGCAGATTGGTTTCAGAACATCTTATTTCATTCATCTGGCATTGTTGTAACATTCTACTGGCATCTGAATTATTTTGAGCAGGAGGAAGGGGAAGAGGGAGGAGCAGCTATCAGACAGAGGCCCTGAGGGGACGTTTTGGTGGTCGGAATCTTGGGAGGGGAAATGGCCAAGATGGTGCTGAGAGGGACTATGACAACAGACCTCGAGGTAATGGTTTCCATCAGCGGGGTCCAAGACTAGACGGAGGGGAATGGTCACACCAATTATATTAGAGCCAGCATTTTAATTTTCCAGTGGAGGGGAAGTTTTCGCTGATAACATCTTCCATCATAGCTTAGGAAAAAATATATATTTATATTCTTGTGGAGTCTCACTTTGATTAGGTCAGGTATCAGGAGCAAGCATTATAGTGTGGGCATATTTTTTTCCTTCAATAATTTTAGTTGAAATTTAACAGGGAAAGTTTAGACATCTTTCATGGTCTCTTGAGTTAAATGTGGTGTCTCCTTTTTCCCTTATTTTTCTGGGTTGGTTTACTTTTCTCAGCATAAAAAGATTGAATGAGGGAAACATTACTTTATCAAGGTACCCTACTAAGAAATTGAGTGTGAATGTGTAGAAAATGTAAGCTGTAGGAGCTTTCAGTAGATCCATCTCCTTGGAGGATCCAGCTCTTCTGTAGCGCGGGGTGTGTTACACATCTTGTAGCATGGGCCGTACTGGTGACATGTGGTGTAGGAGCGATCAAAGGGAGGAGAGTGATGAAGCTACATGTAGAACATAGGAGGAGTTAAGACACCTTATCTTCAAACCCTAAATAAAAACAAAAAAGCATCTGCCGGAACAAGGAAGAACTGGCTGGGGCTGACGCACCAGTAGCCGTCCATAGGGGTTTTTGTGGATTCCATGAAAATTGAAAACCGCAGGACAGTATGAACAATTTAGTTAGGAAATAATAGAATGAATAATGAAGATGGGTTCAAATAATGAAGAACCCATCCATCAGCTCAAGTTTTCTAGGTAATTTGGAGGGGAAGATGGGGTCCATGGCCTATTTTCTCCTCATGCTTTGCTTTCTGCAACTCGAAAGTAGCCACTTGTGCTGTAACCGGCCTTAGTGTGGCAGTTTGTAGTGTTTAGTGGAGTACCTACCTGAGGGTTGGTCACTTGATTGGTTTGCATCAATTTCTTTGTTTTCCAAGAAGTGTGGTTTTGACCCTTGTTGATTAGTCTGTGCCCGTTTGGGTCTTACTATGTAATGGCCATTGGCCAACAACCCTTGAACTTGAATCAGAAAAATAAATAAATAAATAAATAAATAAAATAAAATAAAATAAAATAAGCTTTTCTGTTGAAAAATTATTGGTTAAAGCCAGGAAGATGTAGATAATGGTAAAAAAAAAAAAAAAAAACCCCTTCCACGCACCCCCAGGCATCGTTTGGTTGCAAGTAAAGAGAGGTGAGATCAGTTGTGAAAAGAAAATGAAAGTTATATTATCATGGTTGTGTAAACTACCTAAAAACTCTCTCTAATCTCTATATTTAGTAATATCATGTACACTCTGTTTTTTATTGCAAAATAAAATAAAATTTAGTAACCATATTTGAAATGTTTTGAAATTAATTACATAATCATGCAAAGTAAGGACTACAAAAATTTCCACTTTAATATTGATTTGATTTCACATGCCTTCCCTTTATTTCCCTTACAATCAAATTGAGCCATACGAAATTATAAATTCCCATGCCAAAATGTATCCACTGATTTGCAAATTTGAATTGCAGACATAATACTTTCTTTTATTCTAAAATATCACCTTTCATTACATAACATATAAAGTTAGCCATGCCTTATTCCACATAATTAAGACAACCTAAAATACAGGAAAAGATTATCTTTTTACTAAACCAAATTTGAGTACAGTTACAATAGCTACTGAAAGCAAGGTTTTGACATTTCCAAAATTGAAATTTTAACTAACAGAGCTTTAGCATCTCTCTATCAGTGGATGACACAATCATGCACTGGCAGAGGCCAATGCTCCAGTGTGGTAAGCTGGTGCACCAGCAAGATCCTGTGACAGGCTGCCTTCTTCCTCATCCTCTGTGTCCCACAAGAAGCTAGCATATGCTGCAAGGACATGGCTGCCAAGAAAGATGGTGTGTTTTCATTTTAAAAATTTAGACCAAGTTACATTATAAGATGTGCTTTGTTATAGAGAGATGAATATAAAAAATACTAACCTATCTCCAGGTGCAGCTTGAACCGCACGTTCGAAGTAGCTCGTAGCTCTGTCACGGTCATGGTGGAGCTCCCACAATAATTTAGCATACTGTGACATAATTTCCCCATCTGTTGGATCTACTAATATGGCGCGGGAGTAGTACTGCTCAGCTCCTTGCAGGTCTCCTTTAGACTGTTGAAAAACAAGAAAGTACTTCAGAAACCAATATCAATTTAAGTGTACCAAATGACAAGGTCTCAATAACTTCAGTTCTATAATCATTACTCAAGGAACTTAAGAAAGAGAAGAGACACTGGTCTATCTCTCTGCTTGTTTGAACCTCACTTGCTTCTACCAAGTTTCACCTCAGTTTGTTAGCCCAACGGTTATTCTGTGCTTAAGGTAATATCATGCCTTCCTTGCTTCTACCATGTGCTGGAAACACAATTGATGGGGTTGAGAGACAACTCAGCCTGACACAACCCTGGGGATTTTTCATATTCCTCTGCCTGCATTAAGCTTGCATTTTATTGCCTAATGATCTAACACCCTCTTCAATTTTTATTTTTTTTAAAAGAAACTATAAGTGACACCTTCTTCAATGTCGAAGGAATGATAATGGTCTCCCTACTTCTAAAATGTGCCCTGCAGACATTTACTGGGATTGAGATGCATAACTCAATTTGAAACACTAAGCAGCTCCATATGATTTAACTGAGGCAATGAACCCCTCTGTCTTACCTAAAACTTCACAATGAATTGTTGAATTAAACATTACAGAAATGTTAAAGCACGCAGCAGATTATATGTCATTGAGTCAGTTTTTGGAATCTGTTCCAACCCCTCTTTCTCGTTGCCAACAATGGGAAATCATCCTCATTTAATCAAGAATAGTCAGACTGCAAACTTAACGTGTCCCCAGCTGATAACAAGGTTTTACGCTTTCATAGCAGGAGAATGACAAAAGAAGGTATTTTAGTCCAACTAGGGGATGGTAAATCTTCTTTGTAAGAAAGATACATGTCACCAGAACTGATGCATGGAGATCAAAGAGTTATGAAGAGGTTTGTGAGATAGTATTTGGCTCACACATACAAAATATGACCAAATATCCATTGAACTTAAGGCCACCTCTTGAATTAAATCTATACAGGTTGATCCAGAGACTTCTGGCAAATAGAATCTATGGACACCCCTGTGAATTACAGGTCTATGCACCATAAGGACCTTGAGCACTAACATAAGGAGAACCACCGCTGGTCATCTTCCAAAATGGTGAGAAGAAGTCCTTTCAATGGCTATGTGGTTTCAGGTGATGCAGGTTATACAGTATAATCCATTAGCAAACATGTAATCTATGGCTTCTTTGACCATTAACCATGTTTTCATAAAACCAACTTTTTAAATCATTCAAGGCAATACACGTTCTATAATAGAATCTTCAGTCAACTTGTATCTTCTCCAATCAACCCACCATATTGAAATGTCAAATACAGAGATACAAAAAAACAAAATCCACTCGGAGAGGAACCTATGTACTATGAAGTGCTCCTATGAAAAAAGTGGTGGTAAATTGTAACATAATGACCATTTCCTCGAAAATCTGCAGAACATTCAATTGGAAAATTGAAACCACCCAACCAACAATACTTCAGTGGCAGTCCCGCAAAGGGCTTAACTAAGAGGACTTGAATGATGCTCAGATCACACAGACTATGTTATTGATCACTATGCAAAATATTGGAGGTTGGTTGCTATAGATGATAAATATATATAATCGGTTCTATAATACTCTTAACAGAACTATTTCATCAAGTGCAAATGATAGTTAACAAGTAACATAAATTCAGGGAAAAGGATCAGAGAAGATGAATAAAAAGATCTAACCTGATACAGAAACTGAGCGTAATTCCTTAGGAATAAAGGGTTGCAAGGATTTTCGTCAACCATCCGCTTATAATACTCCTCAATTTGGGATCCCTCTGGGCGAGCGCCCTCACCGAATCCATCAAGACTAAAACCATTCCCCCCGCCACCACCGCAGCCACCAGCACCACCACCACCACCACCAAGACCAATTCCAATCCCTCTCGCAAGATAGAGAGGTGGGCTCTTCGACTCCTTTGCCTCTTCCACACCTGAGCTAAGCTCTTCCCCCACAATCAAACCACTGTTCTTGTTCTTTGCAAAGCTGAATCCACCACTTCCCACAGACATGATACAGTCTCCGATTGTGGGAGACCTCCCCAACAACCCATCTCTCTCACCCAATTCTTCTTCCTCTTCTTCTTCATTCTCTCGTTCCTCTTCATACCCGTCTCTCTTATTGTAAACAGAGAAACTTGGGATCGTCTCCAAAACCGACATACTTGGTCTTCGTGAACGTCTCGTCAATGGCTTTGAAGTATAGGAATCTTCGATATCGCGAGAGGCCGCAGCAAGTGCTTCTAAGTTGCCTTCCGATCGGGCCCTTCGGACGCCTCTTGAAACGGCACTACTGGATTCGGGGTCGAAGTCAGGGAAACCCACAAGAGAGGGAGTGATTGGAGATGAGTTGCAGGAGAAGGAGCTGAAATAAGAGTGCCCACCATGAGAAAACGAGATCTTTTTGAGATTGTGATCAGAGCTGGATGGGTATTTGTTGTTTTTGCTGGAGCTGTTCTCAAAATCCCTGTTTGGAGAATCGGAGAAGGAGGAAAGCAGGGATCCAAAAACAGGGGTTGAGGAGCTTCTGAGCAGCATTTTTTATGGCTCTAGTGGCTGTCCTTGTCGAACTTTATCGATTCAGAAAGCAGAATGCTCCTGTAGACATGAAAGGCTAAAATCTATTAGAAAAATATTTTTTCAGTCTTATAAAACAAACTACTCAAACGTAGACTGCAAATTTATGCAAATAAAAGTTCAATCTATTTGAGTTCTTCCATTATGAGAGAGAGAGAGAGAGAGTGAGTTCTTCCATTATGAGAGAGAGAGAGAGAGAGAGAGAGAGAGAGAGATTAATGTGAAGCAACCCTGCTTGCTGCTCACCGTCAATATAGCTACCAATCACAAGATGCATGTGATTTTCCGAAAACCCATCAAGCAAAATCTTCGGGAAAACCTCCCCAACTCTCCATTAAAATTAAAAAAAAATACATGCGATTCTTGTTCTAGTTCTGCAAATTTTTTCTAAATTAAGCATAAAGTAATACCCAAGCTTCAATAAATAAATAATTAAAAAAACCCAAGCAGCGATGCATAAGACAAGGTGTTTGCATTTAGAAAAGTCAGGAAAAGGCCAATTATTAAGAATCCTATTTGAACTGGCAAAGCATTCTTGAAACTGAAGGGTCATATCAGATTATGATTCTTCATCCCTGTACAAGATTTTATAAGTGAATGAAGAGAGAGAGAGAGAGAGAGAGTCACCACTATTAGGTAGAGAAGAGGCAATTGCAGGCTCAACCAATATTGGGTGTAGAGAGAGAGAAAAGTATCACAGAAACCTGAAGAGAAGAGGCAGTCTGCACTCACCTTTAAGTAAGTGTCTAACGAAAAGGTGTCCAGTTTGAATTTGATTAGAGCAAAATTCAAACGGTGGAGAGAACTTCAGCAGACGAAACCAGCACTAGCACTAGAAGGACAAGAAGTACCCTCTCTCTCTCTCTCTCTCCACTGATTTTGGTTTGAGCATTCTGTCGTGGAGAAAGTTCCCACAGCAGGAGGAAGTAAAATAAAATATCTCCATCTCCGCCAGCTCACGTTACAACTCATCCCATTCTCTGTCAATTTCCAAGAAATTTTGCCCCAAAGGAAAGGTTAGAGAGCACGTGTCTATTTAATACGACGAAAAAAACGGTGAACACGTGCTGGTGCTTTTTTTTTTTTTGGTAAAAATGCTGGTGCTCTTCTCCTTCCGGGGGGTTGTGTGAGGCACGAAAAGCATTCGGATACATACCCGTGAGTAGGGGTGTCACTTCGAGCTTGCACTGATAATCGAGTTCGATATATTTATGATATTTATGGTTCGATTTCGATCAGCTTAATTAATAAATTTATCAGCTTGACTCATTTATTAAACGGATGTTCATGAACATTCATGATGAAGGTAGTTAGTCTATCAAGTGTCCGACTTAATCGATATATTTATACAACTGGCTTGAATTAATTTGTTATAGTTCGAACCACTATAATACTACATAAAATTCTTATTTTACCATTGTTACTAGTAAGAAACTAATTAAGTTTTTTTACCCTTTGTTTTGTATTACAACAAAAACAAACAACAACAAACATAACCTCATTCCAACTGAATGGGGTTGACTATATGGATCAAATGCTATAAATAGTAGAAAGTAATTGAGCTAAATTATTCATAGAAGATAGGTTAAAAAGAGAAAAATATGGGGATAAGTTTAGAAGGTAACGTAGAATATAGATACGCATTATGGAAACATCGCTTTTAGGGGGTTAGCAACACGAGTCCTTATTCTCCACAAAACTCTATTCGCAGTCATACTATGATCAAGCCCTGCAAGTTGCATATCTTCTTGTACTACTTCGTTAATAGTCATCTTAGGTCTGCCCTTACTTTTTCTAGCGCCTTGCTTTGTAATACGATTTGACATTTAGTTAAGTTTTGTTTTGTAAGTTGGTCATAATCTTCTTCTTCCTCTTTTTTTCTTTTTTTTAGAACAATCACAATCTCATACTATTTCTCTTCTTTATTAAGGATATGCATCACACATTTCGAAGCCTTAAATCTACTTAAGAAAAGAATTTTAGGATAAATACGTTTAAAGTTCGTTTAAACTTAAATAAATCTGTAGCCCATTTAAGGTAGCCTGATTAAAGCCCAAAATCGACTAGCTCAATTATAAACCGTATCATACCACCCAAAACTAGCTAGGCCTGTTCCACGGTACAAGGCTTTCAAGTGGTCAAGCCCGGCCTGGTCTGACTGGTTGACACCCCTACCTTTGAGTATAGTTAGTAATTTTTGGAACGATAATGATGCGGGAAAAAATACATATGGTAATTGAATGGGTCAAATGATAATAATACTTTAAAAATTTAACGTAATAAAACATATGCGATAATGATATGATACATGTTTAGTATGTGCTTAATACAGTCAGTTTGTATTTCTCAAAAGAAAAAAAAAAAATCTATGTGATATTTACTATAATATATATATATATATATATGTAAAAGTTAAAAAAGAATTTAAAAGACCCTTATTATAATTGATTGAAATAAATTTTAGGGTAAAGCACATGATGAATAAACCGCACTAACGCCTAATGTGTCTATTTCTCTTTCCCTTTGAAATTATCCTTACCCCTCCTATATGATGCCCCCGTCTTGTGCCCCCCATTGATGTTGCATATGGACAATGTGCCTACTCCTTAAAACAAAAATTATGATTGTGACCAATGACCAAAATCTTGACCTTGAAGTTCTACACATATCTTGTTATAAACATGGGTTTGATTAAGATTATTATATTTGATCGTTTAAATTCAATAAATTATTTTTCAAAATATTTTAACAAAAATGTATGAGATAATCATTTAGTCATATGGTTAAAAGTGGGAGATTTTAAGGATTTAATCCCATTAGTGTGATCCACATGATCAATTAAATGTTAGTGACCTACTCGATATCTAATTGCTTTGTAAGATACAATTAAGATATTAAAGTGTCCAAATAGGAATAGACATCTGATGTCTACTTGCTGGGACCTCCCACCTTTCCTTCTTCCTCCTTAATTTTTATTTTATTTCTCCTTCCTCCTGTTTTTTGGTTGCATCCTCTGTTTGTTGTTTACTTTGTTTCTTTCATAACAATTCCGTAGCCGAGAACTGCATAATTGGCAAAACGCTCTCCGAGATGAACCAATTCAGTACAATACCACACCAAAATATGGTTGGGGTTTTTCTAGCCCTGCTCTTAGGACTTTCTTAAGTTAAGGTGCTATCCTTGATTAACCGTTTGGGCTTTGTTTGTTATATATTTTTTTCATTTTTCTTTTTAATATATTTTCCACTCAACCCCAAAAAGAAAAATGATATTAAGTTTCCTCCTTGCTTTAATTTTTTTTTTTTAATTATAGTTTCCCTATACAATTAAGTCAAATTTTTTTGTACACAAAGTCAAATTTTAATAAAAAGGAAATTTATTTAATTTTTTTTTTTTAATTTAAAGGGGACGGAAACTCTGCCTACCTACCGTAGGATTGTCTACACACAATTGAGCAAGAAAATACCTAATTGTGGCATAGGCAGTTAGGTCTTTTCACACCTAGCTGTGTTTGGGCGTTTCTTATGCCAAACTGATAGGTAGAGATGTAAATGAATAGACAAAAATCTGAATTTGATTTGCATCCATATCTGTTAAAGGGTATCTGTATCTAGTCAAAGGGTATTCGGATCTGAATTTGAATAATTCAGAGACTAATTATTCCGATTATATAATCAATTAATGATTTTGAGGGTTTTTGAAGTTGAGGCGAGTTTAAGAAAATAAGGAAAGAGCTAAGACAACTTACAAAGATGGATGAGAACAAATTAATTGTATTCATTGGGGGGAGGAAGGTCTGGATTACACAAACTATAGATGTAAATGGATAGTCAAAAATACGAATTTGATTTGCATTCATATTCATTTAAAGATATGAATATGGTTGTACATTTTGTCTTTCCGGAGGTGGAAAATGATTGACTTATCTTTCTTGTGTGTATCTATTTTTCTTTCTAACCTTTTGAATATAAGATTTTGTCTTTCCGGACGTGGAAAATGATTGACTTATCTTTCTTGTGTGTATCTATTTTTCTTTCTAACCTTTTGAATATAATCAAGGAAGGGTTTTATCATCAACGCAAAATTTTTGGAAACCAAATAAATCCTGCATCGATCATGATCATTTTCTTTATCACCTCCAACTTCTTTTGGATCATGAGGAACAAAAAATATTGTTCATATCATCATTAGAAGCCGACTTACACAGCTTCTGCTCCCTGGCTTTGGAAGCCAACTTAGAAGATATCCTTAGCACTACTTGTTTAGAGTTGATAATTACAATCTTATCATTGTTTGGAATCAAAAGAGAGATCTCTAAAAGATTAGAAAGACAATCCTTAAAAAAAAAAGAGCAATTGCTCACGTACAAGACACGCTGACACGACCTTCCTAGCCAGGGAGTCAGTTAGAATGTTAATCTCCCTAGAAAAATGATGGAAGATACAATTTCGAAAAAAATGGTACTCAGAGAATGGGGTATTTTTTTTTTTTTAACCTAGGACCAAGATGTTTGGCCAGTTTACACGCAAATCAAACCTCGGACCGTGCTCTTATCCACACAATCCCCAATTTGCCTTGACCATTTGGGCAAACCATGGACAGGGTATTTACTTGCAACAAAGAGCAGTAAGGACCATTCATTATTTGAATGTAATAGGGTGTTTTGCATTAAATTTCAGTGAGATTTACATATGATAAGGGAGGAAGAAGTGACGGTCTAGCAAAAGTGAGCAAAACTAATGGAAATTCTCCTATAACATATAGAATTCTTATGAACAGTCCCAAACTCCAATCCAGTTAATATCTACAAGAAAGAAATATTAGAAGCTAAGAAAAGCATCAATGCTAATTAGAAAGCCTAAAACTATAACAGAAACCAAGTTGTAAAAGTTAGAAGTTGCAGGTCCCTGTTTCAGGATCTTGAAGCTCTATTAATGTTTGAAAAGGCTGAAGAATGGTTTATCAGAAACCGGCATGGACTTGACGACCCAACCAATAGGCCAAGATAAAGCTGCAATTCCAATAGATGCACACCATTGCCCCCAATTCAATCTCTCTGTGTTTGCAAACTTTTTCAGTAATTCCACCATCACCACTTGAAGAATAAGTGTCATTCCCACAATCCCCAGAAACAATTGGTTCTTATGTATCCCCTCAAATATGTTCTTCTTCTCCAACTTCCTTGCATTGAACTCATTGAAGACTTGACAGAGAACAAAGGTATTGAAGATGATTGTGTCCTTGATCTTCTCTTCTACACCAAAGATGGCCATTCCTTTAAACTGCAGAATCAGCAAGACTGTTACCTGATATAAGGCTTGAGCAATTAGGTTCCTCCACATGACCTTGGTTATAAGTGGTTCAGTACGACCAACCGGCGGCTTCTCTAAGAGCTCCTTGGTGGGCTGCTCTGTGGCTAGGGCCAAAGCTCCCAATGTGTCCATGATCAGATTCACCCACAATAACTGAACTGCTGTTAATGGGACTTTACCAGAGGAAACTGCAGCAACAAAGTTGATCACAAGGGCAGCAGCATTCACTGTGAGCTGAAACTGGATAAACTTTTGAATGTTGTTGTAGACACACCTACCCCACTTCAGAACTGTGACTACTGAATTGAAGTTATCATCTAATATGACAATGTCTGAACTCTCCTTTGCCACTTCTGTGCCTTGAATTCCCATTGAAAGCCCAATGTCTGCTTCTTTTAGTGCTGGTGCATCATTAGTGCCGTCGCCGGTGACTGCAACAACGTGGCCTTTCTCTTTCAAGCACTGTACCATCAGAAGTTTGTCAAAGGGGGAAGATCTCGCCATGACCCGAATCGTGTCAACCTTCTCCTCCCTCTCTTCTGGAGAGTAGTTTCGGAATTCTACACCTTCAACTACTGTTCCATTGTTCAAATCTTCATCAGCTCTAAGTATTCCACATTCAATGGCTATAGCTCTTGCAGTGAAAACATTGTCACCAGTGATCATTTTGATGTTAACACCAGCTTCTCTGCAAGCTTCCACTGCCTTGCTTACCCCAGGTCGACATGGATCTTTCAAACCCACTAGGCCCAACAAGATCAGTTCATCTTCTTCTAGCTTCTGGGTGGCATTTCTACTTTCTTCTACTTCTGAGATCGGTTTGTAGGCAAAAGCAATGCATCGAAGGCTCTTAGCTGCCATGCCTTTAATAATTTGCTCATGTTTCATCCTTTCACCTTCTGTCATGGGTTTTGCAGTCTCTGTTCTGTCAAAGTAGCTTGAACAGAGAGCTAGTAGAATCTCAGCAGCTCCCTTCCAGTGCACGCAAATCGCCTTCTCGCCTTTCTTTCTGATCAAAACTCCACTTCGCTTCTTCTCTGAATTGAAGGCTTCAACGTGGAGTACTGTGCAACTCTGCTTCACTTCGTCCACATCCGTACCCAAATCCAACACAGCCCATGAGAGAATAGCTTTCTCAGTTGGGCTACCAGAAAACTCAGGCACAGTTCCTGAGTTAGACCTACAAACATCACCAGTTGTGTTCAAACAAACTCCCTCTTGCAGTAATTGAAGGACACTGGGTTCGATTACCTTGAAAGCACCATCAGTGACCAGTGCTTCTTCACCAACCCAAAACTCAGTGACCTTCATCTGGTTCAATGTGAGGGTACCAGTTTTATCTGTACAGATGGTAGTGACTGAACCCATTGTCTCACAAGCCGAAAGTTTGCGAACCAGAGCATGATCAGCCATCATTTTCTTCATAGAGTAAGCCAGAGTGAGAGTGACAGCCAAAGGCAAGCCCTCTGGAATGGCCACCACTACAATTGTAACAGCAGCAGAGACAATACCCACTACAGCATTCATCACATCATCAAATTTGGTCCTTCTTCCATTGAACTCACGATTCCCCTTTTCATCTTGTGTGTTCCCAGTGAAGTAACGAACTAGCATCACAACAAGAACAACAAAAGCAACAGCCAAACCAACCTTACCTATATAGGAAGTAAGCTTATTGAGGCGAGCTTGTAATGGGGTCTGCTCCTCTGTTTCACGGCTTATTGAATTCATCATCTCTCCCCAAGTTGTGTTAATGCCTACAGAAGTGACAAGCATTCTGCCATACCCATCAGCTACCTTCGCTCCAGAGATCATGAAAGGGTTCTGATCACCATTGATGTCCACATGGTCGCTCTCCCCTGTCATGCTCGATTCATCCACTTTCAAGGAATGGCCATCCAAGAACAACCCGTCTGCCGGAATCTGATCACCAATCTTCAAAACCACAATGTCCCCAACGACGATTTCAAAGATGGAAATCTGTTGCCGCCTTCCATCTCTGATAACATCAACTCTAATGTCGTTGCTTTTTTCAGATAGCTTTTCAAACTGTCTCGATTGCTTGAAATTACTAATCGCAGAGACAAAAATAACAAGAAAGACAGCAAGAAATATGCTCCCACCATCATACCACCCATCTTTAATCCCATCTTCTTTGATGCCAAATCCAAGAGAGAGAACAACACATACCAGAAGAATGAGAATTGTGGTATCCTTGAATCCTTCCACGACGAAACGGAAGAACCCTTTTGCAGGGGGCTTTCGATAAGTATTAGACCCAAACACATTGGATCGGCGAGTAACATCTTCGGTGCTACCATTGATCCCATTCTTGTAATCAACTTTGAGAGTAGAAGCAACTCCATGGATACCTCCAAACTGATCAAGAATCCCTAAGTTCTTCTCCTTTACGATTGCAACTAGGGTGTCCAGATTAAGTTTGGAGAAAGGTACAATGGAATCTGTGTAGTCATGATCATTAATGTCAAGAGCTGTGTAAGAAGGGGAGTGAGAGAGATGGGTGAGAAACTGATTCTTCTTGTTGATAAGAAGAGAGAGGAGGGCTCGGGTGGAATAGATAGCTTTGAAAGCCAAGCGCCATCTTTGGTGAGGCTTGGTAAGGGTGGGTACATCTAGGAAGAAGTTAGCAGCGAAGTCATAATGTGAAGCAGAAGAAGAAGCAGGAAAAGTAGACATTTCCATGAATTAATTAATGCAGCTCTCTATGACCAGCGAGGACGGTAAAAAGAGAATAGCTTGAAGCTTATGAACACTAGGATCTACATGGGAGTCCCTTTTATATATTGGTTGATATTATTAGGCTTAGAGCACCGCAGCTGTAACTCGCTGCAATCCTAAGCTTCCTTTTTTAAAACCGTGTATCGGATTTTCTTATTCACACTTTCAATGTTTTTAATGTGTTAAATAATTTGTATTCGTACTTTTTTTTACCGAGTTTTTCTGTTACGCGAGAGATCTGAGTGAAGAGGAGAAAAGGAAGGGGGGGGGGGGACACGGTCTCTATCGATATCAACTGAGACCGATCTCTGATCCTTGACCGATCTGGATCAGTTACCCATATCGTCTTAGAGTGTAAAAAAAAATATTTGTTATGAAAAGCAAGGGGCAAAAGTGACCTATATCCACCGATCCTCTTCGATACCAATACTGGTACTAATATCGAGAACTAAATCCATAACCCAGATTGCAGCCAAGTCGGTGCAATCCCTGTGGCGATCAAGGAAATGGAATCTAAAAGAGTATTTGGAAAACAACATAACCTAAGAGGGTATTTGTGAACCCTAGGAGGAAGTGAATTATTTCATTTATTTGGCTGCCAATAGGGGGTTTAACCTAGGTAATAGCTAGATTTTTTCCATTTAAGAACACAATATCGGGTTGAGGTTAGGATCAGGATGGATCACGGCCAATACTAATTCAATCTCCATTTGGATCTGCCATAATTGGCCTTGGTCGGACAAAAGTACCCTTGCTTTTCATTAATTTTTTTTACTAATCATTAGCATGTTATTGGCCAGAATTGTGATCCATCAAAGCCAACACTGATCTGATCCAACCAAATCAAACTGATCTAATCCAATTCCTCAAACCATATTCTGGACTCAAAGGATAACATAGGGAGCTCACAGAGTGGTTAAGGGAAACTTCGTGCTATAAATGTAGATACATTCTCATTAAATAGAATTCTTGACAAACAACGCATGTAGATATTGTGAAAGAGAGCATTCGTTGTGTAAGGAAGTTATACTTAGAAGTGTTAAGACTATAAGTCATTCACGCTTCTTAGGTTTCCTTAGAGGAATCTCATGCTTTGCTTAGAAAATGAAAAAGTCCATTCTTTACGTTAAACCTACGTTTGGGGATCTGTAGTCTATAGACTCAATACTCCATTGAAAGAATGCACTTTCATCGGGGTATCTCATAAGCTTCATTTAGCTGTAAGCCGAAGGGAATGGAAGGAAAATGAAAATTTCTAACTTGAGAAAGAAACTTTTGTACTATTTATCCATGTGACTCTATTATTGACTTCAAATCATTCCACATTTTATTTATTAAATTTCACTTTAATATGCATTAAGGTTCTTCTGATTTTAAAAAAAAAAAAATACATTTAAAATGTATCATTCTTACAAATAAAAATATGATAAGAAATTAAAGTAGTGTAAACAATTTTTTTTTTTTTTTAATAAAAAGTAGTGTATAAAATCACATGCAGTAAGGATTACAAAAATTTTTGTTTGACTGCAAATTAGAAAGATTCATTGAAATTGTTCACTTTACCACCGATAGGTATCATTCTCTCTCTCTCTAACCAATTAGTAAAGATGGTTTTTTCTCATTTCCTTCCAAGCTTGGAAGGAGGTGGGTGGGAACCATGGGGTCCCTGTGATATAAGACCTAATCCCAACCACCGAGGTCGAAGTCACACAACTTGCATGTCATAGTCTCACATGAGAAGTATGAACCTAAAGCTGCAAGACTTTAGAAGCTGGAGTGATACCCTAAAGTCCCAACTAAACTATGCATTGCAGCTTCAATTTCAAGTAAGTAGTAACCCGTGGTGTTTGCAAGTTTAATCAAATTTCATGATTTTGCTTCCAAATGCAATATTATCAGTTTCTAATGCCATTGTGGCCAAAAATCCATACAATAGATCAATGAGATATGATGGTAATTATTTTTAGTCTCCTAAATGTGACCTATATGACAACTCAGACTCCTGTATCAAGAACTTCTTTTTTGATTGATATATCATTTTTATATATTTTCATTTTTTTTTTAGGTGTATTAAATATCTCCTGTGCCGGTGTGAGTGACCTCAAGAAAGTAAGAAGAGTTGAATTCAATACGACACGTTTCTTGAGGCAAAGATTCCTTATCAACTCAGCTATCCCTTGGGGTTTCAATTCTCAATTCTACTTTTTAACTGAAAAAAAAAAAGGAAAAATTACATAATTATCCATTTTTGGGTTCCCTTTTAGAAAACTACGGGTATTGTATGTTTTAGTTAACAAATATACATTAAATCAGGTATAGGTTTACAAAATTACCCAAAACATTAACCCTCAGCCAATAATATATTTTACCATTTTTATCCTCCAACAACCATCCGCTTCCTCTTCTCAGATCACCTTCCTTGTAAGCTGCCGGCCAACCTTGCTTCTATTTAAAGAACTTGAAACATGTCTCTGTAATACTTGGAGAATTAAAAAAATCCTGATTATTTTTCAAGCCGAACAAAGAACCGATCAAGATTTTGGGAAGCAGAGCATGAAAGAAAATAAATACGGAACGATTAATGAAGATCGATAAGCATGCGCGACAAACACTACAAAAACAAGTTTTAGGCATACCTGAATACATTGCTGAAGAATAAGAACTCCTCAATGTCTTCTTGTATGCTCCTCGTACAACACGATCAATGTTGGTTTGGTCTACCCTCTTTCCCTTTTGCTTTTGGTTGTTAGCCTCACTTAATGGGCTAGTGATAACTATATATAGGGATGAAGGTAGGGACCAACCCTGCAATAAAATTAGGGTTTCTTCCCCATTAAGGAAATAATACCTTAGGTCCACACATAGTAATAAATATTTCATACCATTAAGATGTGCTAATAGAATCAAATATCTCTCTAGAGATCACTTACCAATAATATTGGATTCTTTCTGCTTACTCCATCTTTAGTCAATACCACTAAACCGATTTTGGAAACAAATCTTTGACTATGCTAGCCCATCTAATAGGAAATCTTACAATCTCCCACTTGGGCAGCATATGTCACAAGTTTTAGATTTTAAAATTTATTTAAAACGATTCTCCGATTTAGATATACTGAATGTGGTCACAAACAAAATAGTGTCGAATGGAGTGCACCTTAAACCAAATGCCTTAGTCCGAATGAGAATTACAAATACCCAACCGTATTGATCATCACATCTAAAGTGATATGAGACCACACACGTCAAAGTGCTCATAACATCTCCGACTTGGGCTGAACAGTATGAAAGTGTGGTATGAAAATAACATGTAATAGTGATCATCATGTCTATTTTCAGATTGGTCCTGGTTCGAAAACCAAATGAGCCCTATGAGACAGATATCAAATGTCTCATTAACTACAAGCGTCTTCCAAACGTTCAAGCTTCAATCAAAGAAGCTCATTGGGACTGGGTCCGGATGTCCCACAATACTAGCACTAGACCTCAATCAAACGAGGCTTTGCTAGCGACTGGATGTGTGTGTATTGACTAGAACCTCAGATACCGAATGAGGTAAATACATCACATATAACCTCAATTTTTTGTAGGAGGCAAATAAATAAGTGTATACACATAAACAAATGGCCATAATAAAAATGCATATATATTCTTGATAAGAATAATAATGCATCATATGTATAAACTAAAACTGAAAGTCAAATGCGAACATATTGAGCAAAACTACCACTAATAAAATACATCAAAAAAACTAACAAGTCCCATATTAGTGATATGCTCTTGAAAGACTTTTGAAGTCAAGCCCTTAGTAAGATGATCTGCAATCATGTTTTTTGTAGCAATCTATTCCATTGTAATATGTGACTCTTGAACTTTCTCTCTGACAAAAAATTACTTAATGTCGATGTGTTTGGAATCTGAAGTACTTTTACAGTTATGAGAGAAACGAACCGCAGCGAAGTGTCACAGAACATCCTCAATGGTTTAGATATAGAGTTAAAAATTTGTAATAATATAGTTCTACAGAAATTTATGATTCGTGAGCTTACTCCCACTGATCTTTAGATAAACTTATTTGATTTCTCCCATTTTCATAAAGAACCTTAACTTGAACATAATTAACAACCACTGGCTTAGGAGGCTCATCAATTAAGATTAAAATTTATTATCATAATAGCCAGAGAAATATTAAATGATTAGTTCCATTCCTTAAAATTGGAACCATTCAAACTTTTTTAACAGAAAATAGCTGAGAAGTCAAAGCTGACAAATATAATCATACATATTTATCAAAATATATAATATGCAAGAACAGAAGGCATATTAAACTTTCCAATAATATAATTAAATCTGACTAATTGGGTTGTTAATCAGATTTATCTCAGTATTGTTTTCAATAACTGTAAGAAAACAGAAACTGAGAAAAGATTCGACATCATCGGGGTCACACTTGTGGTGGCAAGATCGCCCAACACGTAATGAAATCTTTCACATGTAAGGCGAGACGCTCGAAACAACACCACTTTGAAGATTCCGTCACCTGTGGTGGCAAGACAAAAACCTCCAAAGCTATGAAGCCCAAAATGTCACCCTCACACTATCAAGCGAAACCGACCAAATAAAGATTCACCTGTGGTGGCAAGAGCACATCATTCGTCATATGGTCTCCTTAACTGCAACCTATCCTGAATAGTTAATAGTGATTTCACAATCTCAGTAACTAGCCTACTAAGTGGAAGCGTAATCACTAAAATTATGAAAACCTATAGACTTAGATTGCTACCAGATGCCCGTGGGTTTAGATTTTTGGTACAAACAACAAGATGGACTATTTCAGTTTTTAATTAATAAAATATTCAACATAAACCCACAAAAGCAACCCATTATAAACCCTAATAGTCAATATGATAATACTATAATTTAACAGTTATCAAAATGAGTACATTCTTAGTATGACAGTTTTATACTTCCAGCCATTACTATAAATAAATAGAAAATCTAAATATGGCGATTTCCTATAATGACAACATGCTAAATATGAAAGTTCATATCATTTATTCATGATAGCAAAAAACACATGAAATATGTTCCATTATCCATAATGCATTAGATATAAGAAATTGTACACAAGTATGATCTTTACGCTCAAATGACTTTAATATCTAATACAAATATTTGCCTATAAACTTCAAAGTCAATCATAATAAAGCCCCATAATTTCTTCAAGTTAAAAGAAAATTATTTAGCTAATAGGGCACATGAACCGAATAACTTATAGGCTAAAAACAACAATAAGTCTTTAATAAATAAATGTAATGTTGACTTAGATCCATAGTAAGTATAAATAAATTCATAGGCTTTATACCAATAAGCCACTAAAATTTTAATGTGTTCATTTAAATCATTCAAATATAATATATCTGTTTTATCTCGATGAATTTTCAATAAAATTGAACTTTATCACAAGTACAAATATGACATAAATTTGAAGAAATATTACTTAAACAATGCACTTGTGATATTTTGAATCATAAATGGGTGTCAAAACTCATAATTATGTGTCTCGTGACGAAACCTGATGTCACGGATGATAAATATAACATCGAAGAAATATCAAAATACCCCAGATTGACTTAAAATTTATGAAACGACAAGTATAGTATACATAATAAATCATGTATGATACATTTATCACCCTCAATAGGATAATAATTTATTTTCCCATTAATATAAGAGAGTAGGACTAGATGACCTAATAAAAGTACCATTTATAAGAGTCAATATTAGTTCATATTATAACTAGATCTAACTGTTGGCTTGAATAAACATGACCAAAATAGTCAACAGTGTAAACAGATTTTAGAAGTCATTTCAATAAATCAAAAATAAACGATTTCTAATTCTATTTGCATAAATTGTTTATGGTCTATACAATTATTAGATTCAAAAACTGGATTTCATTGAAACTATGCTGAAAATAGTTAATAAATCATCAACATGTAGAAGCAACGTAGGATGATTTTGTGTCATAACATCTCAAATGTGAGTATAGGTACCATCATTAATATTAATCTTTAAGATACCAACTCTACCCACAAGAATCTTTACAAAAAATTGATTTAAATAGACCACACCAATAACAAAGTTTAACTTGATGAAATTCATGTACATTCACTGTAATGATTATATCACTTAAGAGTTATAGCTGAAACTGTATCCTTATCCTTTAAGAAAAGAATACACTGGTCCTCTCATTTTTTTGTATTAACTGTGAAAAAAACAATAACTTTTGAGATCCCCTTACCTTTGGGATCAGAATCCTTAGGTTACTGTCATTTTCTTTAACTTTGGTGACATCATCTTTAGGCAAATGTCACCTACTATGCTGCCCTAGGGAAAACCATGAAAGAACAAGATACGTCACTTTGGTGGAATCCATATCACCCTTTCATGGTTCCTTAGAAATGCGTTTTACAGCTAAAAATGTGCGAATGCTTACACCCAATTTAACTCCAATATATTTATTCATCATAGAGCATTCCAAATATAATATGCAAAAATAAAATGCCATTAATTTTCTTCCTATGTCATTCATAAATGATTTTTTTTTTTAATATCATAGTAATGATAAACCAGTGCAAAAACATGCATAAACAGAAATACAATTCTAAAGCCACTATAGAATAAAGACAAACCACTATAGTTGTTCCAAAACAGTTATGGAACACAAAATATAGGTCTCATTTTTCTTGTTTTAAATTCAACCCAGTATATTGAACATACATCCACTGGTCGAACCATAAATAACATTTCAGAATATATAATTACATCCTCCCACTGGTTTGACCAGTTAAGTAATTATCCACAATATCCCAAGTACATGATAAAGTAACATCATGAAAACCAATGGTATTTTATTATTCACAAGGCCTTAGGACTCTCAAAATAATTGTTTTAAATCTAAAAAAAAAAATTTCATTAGACATTATGTGAAAATTGATCATTACCATATAAAACAATTTCAAACGATAAAATCCTTCACAATATCAATAACATAGTTAATTTTCAACACATTAATGAATGACCAATTGGTTCTATAACTAAATACAAAAATAATAGATTTTTTTTTAAATAAATATTTTTTCGATTAATATCGGTCAATGTTGATGATTTCTCTCAGTGGGTTTTTTTCACGACCCATTGGAAAATTCAAATAGTTCAATTTTCGAGGTCAATGTGTCAAATATCTGAATTGACCAACCTAATCGGTTCAGTCATTGCACAATTTTGGTAGAACCGATTCATCTTGATTTTGGGCTAGTTTAAGATTTAATCATTTTAAGGGGACTTGATCAAGACATTGGATTTTATTACTATTATTATTTTACCTATGATACAATACTAATGTCAAGTCTCAAACGATCAAGTGTAGGATCGGTCTCAACCGATGTTGATTTGAATAATTGGATCTAATCAAACAATGCTTCAAACATACCTATGATACATACCTGTTTATTTAGTGGTCTACAATCTAATTTGGTTTACCAAATCGGATTTAATTTGGTTCAATTCAGCCTATTTCAAATTAGGCCCATAAGCTTCAACCCATTATACTTAAATAAACATGGACAACCCAAAACAAACTTTCAAAACACCCATAGGCTCAGCCCATTTAACCTTAAAAAATAAAAATTAAATAAAAATAAATATTATCCTCCATTGCCTTAAATGTTAACCCTTCTTATGCATCCCACCGGATAATAAGTCAAAAAAGAAAAAAATTCACATCAATTTTACAAACAAGACAATGCTTGCCCCATCATAACCATGTCTATGTGTCATATCATACTAAATGCTATAGTTGAAAGGAGTCACCAAGTACTTGATACTTGGAATTGGGATTGGGACGGATAGGTTAAAAGAGGATAATAACCAGCTACAAACAGTCATATGATACAAAATCATATTCAATCAGGGTCGATACTGATCCCACCTAATCCAATTCGGATAAGATAGAAATACCCTTAACTTTAATTATTATTATTATTTTAACCATTTATCTGTATCGAGTCTACCGACCCATTGATATACCAATTCGATTCTTCAAACCGAAAAAACACGAAGATTTAGATTTTTCATAATCACCCATGGAAAGAGAAAAAAAAAAAAAAAAGAACTTTTTGTAATTTTTTTTTTTTTTTTTTTTATTGAAAAGTCATAAACTTTGTACGGTTCTATTTTTTCTCAAAAAAATACGGAATGATTCATGAAGATCGATAAGCATACACGACAAATACTACAAAAACAAGTTTTAGGCATACCTGAATACATGGCTGAAGAATAAGAACTCCTCAATGTCTTCTTGTATGCTCCTCGTACAACACGATCAATGTTAGTCTGGTCTACCCTCTTTCCCTTTTGCTTTTGGTTGTTAGCCTCACTTAATGGGTCAGTGATAAATATATATAGGGGTGAGGGAAGGGACCAACCCTGCAATAAAATTAGGGTTTCCTCCCCATTAAGGAAATAATACCTTAGGTCCACACATAGTAATAAATATTGCATACCATTAAGGTGTGCTAATAGAATCCAATATCTCCATAGAGATCACTTACCAATAATATTGGATTCTTTCTGCTTACTCCATCTTTATTCAACACGATTAAACCAATTTTGGAAACAAATCTTTGACTATGCTAGCCCACCTAATAGAAAATCTTACAGAGCAGTGTTTTCACAAATCAGTGGGATTTTAAGCTGAAGTGGATCTCGATTTATAAATCCGTCCTATTGTTGGGGGGGGGGGTTTGCTATTATTTCCTGACATATTTTTGGCCGTGGATAGTGGAAGGAGAGATTTGAACTGAGTGAAAGTTGCTTGGGCTTTCATTGATTTTGAACCTTATGAAGCACATGAGCACACATGCACTGAGCGTAATTTCCATATCTCCATCTTGTCCCACTTTCTGCAACCCTTCCCCAGAAAATCTGAAATTGGCAACATCTTCAAAGAAGGCAGGCCCAAAGTTTAATGGAAGGAAAAGAGACACGGCAGCGGCAAGTGTTGTTGGCAATGGGTAGTGGCAACAAAGACAGTAAGTGGGGTGAGGCGGGAGCAAGGGAGGGATGGGGGTTGCAGGAGGGTTGGGCTGGGTGGTTGTAGAGAAAGTGATCGGAGAAGGAGAGGTGAAGGTAATTAGGGGTAAAAATGACAAAATGGAGTGAAGTTACTGTATTAAGTAGTTTTATAATTCGAAAAAAAAATTACATAGTTTGATAATGAGAAACCAAATGTGGATAATTAGGTAATTTTATCAAAAAAGAATAATATTAACCAAATATCAAATAAAGAAAGGTTATGATTAAAATTTTATGACTATTGCACATAGCCGTTATGGCCAATGACATTATTAGAAAATGACATTACTAGAGACGTTTTGCCCGAACGAGACTCTTATGTGGGCCCTTTTTGACCAATCTGAACCCTTGGACATATCATAAGAGATGATGTAAGCTTCTATGTAGTATCTAACTATAACTTCTTAAAAATGTAGGAAAAATGTTTAGAAAAATTATATGATTACCCACTTCTGGGTTTCTCTTGACAAAATTACCCATCAAAAGTTTCAATTAACAAAAATATTCAAATTAGGTTTCCCTTTACAAAATTACCTACTTAAAATTTAAGTTAACAAAAATATCTAAAATTAAGTTTGGGTTTACAAAAATACCAACTCAAAGTTTTAGTCATAAAAAAATACATGATTATATGTGGAAGATGAAGAATCACTATTTTGGGTAGTTTTGTAAACCCAAACCTGATTTTGGGTATTTTTGTTAACTAAAACTTTGGGTGGGTAGTTTTGTAAACTCAAACCTAATTTTAGGTATTTTTGTCAATCAAAACTTTTTGTGGGTAATTTTGTAAAAGGAAACCCAAAAATGGGTAATCATGTAATTTTCCCTAAAATGTTTTTTGTGAAGCGTGGAAGGGGGTAGTGTGAGGGCTGCGTTAGATTAATTGGGGTTTAATGACTGTCTTGCCTTTATAAAAGGCAATAAAACTTGTCATATTGATGCACTTACAGATTCTCCTATTGATTAATGTACTAGTGCGACGGCTATATTTTCTGACAAAAGCTCCAAAAATGATTATTGTTTAAAATCTTTTTCTCATTAGATGGATATAGATTTCAAAAGTTCTAATTATATGAAGCCAATATATTTTTTTTCTTTTCCAACTTGAGAAACTCCGGCCAACCCTGTTTCTATTTAGATAACTTGAGAAATTCGCTTGTTTTAGACATTAAAATTAGGGTTAATCTGTTTCTCACTTTGGTGGTTACAAGATAAGTTGTAACCTCTCTTTTATGTCCATCAATAGATAATCATTATTCTTGCAACTTTAAGGATGAAACTGTCATTTCACTTTTGGTGAATTGAATGAAAAATTATTAAAAGTTTGTATTTTATGGGTATTAAGGTAAATCTATCGTCATAAAAACAATAAAGGGAGTGTCGATTACTCACTTTTCGCAAGTGGTGAAGAACTTCTTGTAATTTACACATTAAGACATGTTTTCTAATTATTTGTTTTTTATACCGTATGAATGACTTTATTTATACTTTAACTTCAATTTATTTTTAAATTTCAAACACATTCCTAATCTATAAACAAATTACATGTGAATCAAATATTAGTTTTGCCTCTCCCAAAAAGATTGGTTCTTTCACCAAGAATTAGATATCAGATCGCCTAATCGCTTGATTTGGATTGGAATTAGTGGTCATAGATATTGATTTATGAGCATAAGAAACTATGACCTAGATTTCATTATTTCAAATAAAATGATAGGATGATAGCCCTAAATTAAATTATAGAAATCAGGGTTAAAATCAAAGCTGGTTTGAGTTGGGTTGAATTAGGCCTGGTTAAAGCACAATATTATACAATCTAACTCATCTCTATAATTAGCATTATGGGATCATTGTGATGGTTATATTCATATATGAAAAGTGATATTGAGTTTGTAATAGAATATGTGTAGATTGAATGAAGTATTTTGGGTATCCTATTTAATAAGGAAAGGGGCACCAATCAATCATTTTTTGTATTGCAATCTACATATATCACTAATTTATAATTGTTATGTGAGAGATCTAAATTCACCTATATCACTAATCTAAAATAGGTAAAATGTTACAATCAATCCTCCTACCATACATATCATTTCTTTGATATCAGACTTAAATATACTTTTTTTGAATTGGATTTGGATATTGGGAATTTGGAAAGAGAAATCATGTGGATGATGCATGATCTTAGTAATAGGTTGAACTCTCACAATATGAAATCAAACCCAACGATTCTCTTGTGTAACTATTGCTTTTCTCGATCTCCTTCAAAGAAAGTTCAATCTCTGGTTTTACTGCCATGATGAGTTAAGCAAATCATTGTTTTTTTTTTTTTTGTGAAAGAATAAAATTAGGAAAGTGAATAAAAAAGATTGGGATGGGATGGGATCTTGGGGTCGGATTTCCTAATATACCTTTGAACTAAATGGATGGATTTGGGGAAAGGAAGTCAATTAATAGTGGTCAATTAATATTATGAAATTACGTCAATTACCCTCTATTAAAATTGAATTAAACTATGTACTAGGGTATCTAATGTCTGGTTACAAATAGATGAACCCTTAAAATTAATTTTGATTATGAGTTTTAATAAAGTTTAGTTTTTTCTTTTTCCCCAAAATTTAAAATTTAAAATTTAAAATAACAAACTAAAACTTAGAAGGTTATTAATCAATAAATGTCATTAATCATGATAGAAGTAATGTTTAACATGCCACGACTATCAAATAAAAAAGAGAAAAATTGAAAACCAATTTAGAAATGAGTTCAAATTGTCTATAGTGAGCGATGAAGTGCAGAGAGCATCCAATGACTAGAAGGGTCCGATCATACACCCCAACCGTTAGATGCTTATTGTACCTTACTACTTCATTACATACGATTTTGACTCGCTACTAATAAGAAAAGAAAAGACAAAAAAGAAAAAAAAATGACGAAGGAGAGAGAAAGGGCCACAAATAATACTTAAAATGTTAATTAACATTCTCTTATAAAAAAAAAAAAAAAATCCACCAGCTACTAATCACTCCCTAATAAAATTGGAGTTGGATCAGTTTCCCACGTGGGAACAGATCTGGACCCTCCATGGGGTGTGGGTCCCTGTTAAAGGTGGGTCCCACATGGAGGGTCCAGATCTATCGCCACTGTCCAATGTAGAAAGCGGATCCAAACCCATAAAATTATTTTAATAATAATAAAAAAAAAAAACATGAGAAAGTGCAACAGAAAATATATAAAGCTGGACGCCCCTCGGCCGCACCACGCTCCTTTCCTTGGTGTATAAAAGTCCACCCACGGCGCACATTAGCCATCTATGACCCCCAAATACAAATATTTAGCGCCAAATGCAAAGCTACTCACAAGTCACAACTCAAACCTCCTTCGCTCGCACGCGCACCAGGCGCATGATAGTCTCTCTTGTCTCCTCCGGTGCTGGTGGTGCTGGTGGTGGCGGTGGCTATTCATCTTTCTCAAAATCTCAATTTCTTCTCTTTTTAGGATATATCAGACGTGTGGGTTCCGTTAGCACCAGAGAATCAGAAGGGCTGAGCTGAAACTTGTCATTGTTGCGACGCTTCTTCTTCTTGGGACCGGGCCCACAGAAGATGGTGAACTCACACCCATACCTGCCACCGAAACATGAGAACAGTCCTCCTCCCATCTCTCCCTCAGTGTGCCTGCGCACATGCCTTCGCGGCGTACGATAGCTTCCATACCCATTATCGTAAATAGGTGGTAGCTCCTTCCTCCACTTCTCTAGCTTCGTCCTCAAACCCTCCACGCTTCCATCTTCCACGCTCCAACCCTCTAATATCGAGC
This sequence comes from Macadamia integrifolia, assembly GCF_013358625.1. Lineage (NCBI taxonomy): Eukaryota > Viridiplantae > Streptophyta > Magnoliopsida > Proteales > Proteaceae > Macadamia > Macadamia integrifolia. Next base: position 29,555,644 of record NC_056565.1, on the reverse strand, counting down.
TTCCCACCTCCACCGACGGGTACATCTCATCCGCCGTCATCGGTGTCAGCCTCCCCGCCACCACTGACGCCGTGGGACCCAAATCGGATTCCGTGTACATCGATCCATTCGTGGGTGTCGCCCCCGCGATCATCTTTATCGGCGTTACTCCACCACCGGTACTGGTTGCAACTTCTGAACCGTTGACGACGGAGCTGGTTTTTTGCGACGCGATATCGTTATTTTTTAGCGTCTCGGAGACATCGCTTCTGGTGCGGCGGAGTTGGATCTTGGGAGGTGGGTGGTTATGGTGGCCAGGGGTGTGGACTTCTTCCCCCATTAGGTCACGGTATCCGACGGCGGAGTTGGCGATGGTGTAGAGTGGCATACTTCGCATTGAACTGTCGAGGACTGCGACACCAATGTTGAGGATGCCTTGTGGACGGCCTGAGGGACGTCGGATCTGGAGGGCTACGAATCGCATACCACGGAGGGTGGATCCACCGGTGCGGAAGTTGTTTGGGATGAGATTGCCGACGAGGACTCGGACAGTTCCAATGCAGACGTCGCGGAAGCAGCGGAGGGCGTAGATTTCGATCATGACGGCGGAGGTGTCGGATTGGAGAAACTGGTCGTCGACGCGGAACACAAACTTGTCGTTCCAGGTTGGGTCGGCGTGGCCACGGGAGTCGACGCGGGTGGAGAGCTTCCGTGTTGGGTTGACCCAGGCGACCGCATAGGTGCGCATTTTACTGGACAGAGGAGCTAGGTCCTGCGCCGATATCACATTGATTTCCAGGAGCTGGAAGGGTGGTTTCCTCACAGCCATGACGACTGATTGATCGATAGTATTGGGTGGTGGATGGTTTTCCTCGCCGCCTGCAGAGAGGACGACGACGACGAGGGTAGACAGAGAAGGGGAAAAGTTTTATAGAGGGTCGTGGGAGAAAGAGGTGAAGCCGTGAAGACATTAAGGCAACCAAACAGTTGAGAATAGGAGATTTGCTTACGCGATGACAGATGGGAATGTTGAATATTGAGGACCTAAGTTTGGCTAATTTAGGGTTTTGATTGCCATTGACACAGCTGGGTTTGTTATGGTTTTTCTTCTTTGGGAAGAGGTGATCTTGAAGCTCTAGAAAGTATCATTTGTCATTTTTAAGACTTAAAAAAGTATAGGCCATTATCAGAATTTCAGAAGAGCTTTACTTTGGCATGCATAGCCCATTTTAGGCTAATCGCCTATATTTATAACCATGCAGGCTGGATCAAGTAGCCATAAAGTCATAAAGCTGAAGCACATTAACATATAATTAACCTATTCTTTTTTATAGGAGATTTAATCATAATCTTCATATGATTCTCTCCATTACTATATATCTTCCCTTAAATAAGCATATCCAATGAATGAACTCTTATCTTCTTTTATTTTTTTTGGTAGGAATGAGCTCTATCAACACCCAGTAGAAGGAAGACTTTGCCCCATATTCCCTCGGGTTGGCTGATTGTGGGTTTGAGTTAATTAACATGCTCTATTATTGCTTATTGGTCCTGTTAAACGCTACTTTCCAGATAACTATCATTACAATCAGGATGGATGTACATACGAATACAAGATTAGTTCAAAGTTCAAACAAGGCAGCTTAAGTAGGATGAAATAAATGATGCATGCAAAGGGGTAAGAGTTTACGTACCTTTGACTATGAACAGTTATGTAACGGTGGATTTTAGAGTACCCACATGTTGTGTCTTTGTGGATGTAAGTTTCATGCGCCAGCACAAAAATGGAGTGCACCCTTGTTGAGGTAACACATTGCAAACCGATATCACCCAATAGAGAGGTCTTGTTTGTATGATATACCAATTAGTACAAGATCAAAGGGTGTAGTTTCACTATAGGGTGGCTCAAGCCTACATAAGGGACCACACAACTATGCTATGGGTGGGGAAAAAAATTTATGAATGATGCAGCTAATTACAAACAACCATATATACAAGGAATAGTAAAAAACAAGAGTTGGACAAATTCCCCTGCGTAGTCTCCATTTAGGTGCCAAGGGTGGTTTTTCGCACCTACGAGTATCGCTCCTCCCCTCCTTTTTCATTATGTGAGAAGGGGTATGGGGCATTTTGATCAGTAGGGTCATCGGATGGAAGAGAAGTGAAAAAGGTATTCTTATATTTAGGAATTACCACCTAGATAAGGGTTTAGAATCCATAAGATCTTCACCCGAAAAAACAAAGGGAGAAAGACTCTAGATGAGGCTTTTGATCTTGTCCGGAGTTAAGGGTTTGGTCAGGTTAGTTGCTGAGAAGGGGTTAGTCACCAGCCCATCAGGTCAAAAGGCAGGTCTCTTTCTATTTTGGCCATTCCTATATAGAATGTAGAGAAAATTGCATTGCCACCCCCTGAACTTTGGTCCTTATTCAACGCCACCCCCTGGACTTTTCGAAACGTCAAAGCCACCCCCTAAAAATTCAAAAAATTTCAAATCGGTCCCTGCCGTTAGCCGACCGTGTGAAATGAATAAAAACCGGTTAGTTTTTTTTTAATATACCCAAAATACCCCCACCTATTGTGAGAGGACAATATTACCCTCTCTTTTATTTGCATCTTCTAAACCCATCTCCCATCTCTCATCTCACTCCTCTCATTCACTCGGTCGGACAAGAAGAAGAAGACGACGACGGTAACCTACAACTCGATCTATCCCTCCGGCGTACGATTCTCCCCCCTCCCGCGTGCAAAGCTCTCCCCCTTGGGGCCCACGACATGGTCATCCGTCTCAGCGAGGAGCTTATGATAACCTCCCACAAGACCGTCGACGGCCGTGGCACCCACGTCCACATCGCCAATGGCGCTGGCATTACTCTTCAGTTCGTCGACAACGTCATCCTCACTAACCTCCATATCCACGACATCTACGCTAGCGGTGGCAGCCTCATCCGTGACTCTGTCGACCACTACGGCCAGCGCAGTGGTAGCGACGGCGACGGCATCTCTATCTTCGGCTCCACCAACGAAGTATACGGTTGGGGATTTGTTCGAATGAATGAAGATAGATAAGAACTTCATAAAAAAAAAAAAAAAAAAAAAAAAAAAAGGAACTAAGAACTCCATAAGCTGGGTTAAGGCAATCAACATCTTTTTTTTTTTTTTTTTTTTTTTGAGGTACAAATTAAAGACTTAATTTTTTGTTTTTTTATTTTTGGTACAAATCAACATCTTAATTAAAAGTTCGAAATTAAGCTATTGAAACCAAATTAAGTAAAAATCCCCAACCGCTCATCACTTGAAATTAAATCTCCTTGGGGGACATTTGATTGAAACTAAATACCAAAACCCTAATAGTATATTGTTTTACCAACTAATTGACAACTTTAAAGAGGTAATCCACCGACCGACCAACAGCCCCGCAGGCCCATCGCAGCCATCAATACGTGGAATGCAGAGCTAATAAGAAAAGATACGTAAGACCCTATAAGAGAGCCCTACTCGGCATGTATAAACCTAACACACTCTGATACACTTGGGATATCACCATTAACAACAGTGAGAAGATAATAACCAGAGGGTGCAACGTTGGGTGACGGAGGAGCCTCAACAACTGCTCTAACCCAACCATCTTTTTCTTCCTCCACTCTCTTGCACCACAGCCTTAGCATCCTTTGATTCATCGAGAACCCATGGGTCGTGAACGGTGGTGCAGAAACACTAAACTTCAAGTCCCTCTCCGTTCTCCCATGGAGCCTGAACCGTACACTAAATTCTTCCCCGTACTTTGCACCGCCACCGCTGTGGTTACCGTAGTTTACCGAAACGTTTCCCGGCCTTATATGGTGGAAGGAATGATCCATATAGTGAGGTACGAACGCTTGTAACCTCAGTTCAGTAGGGAAAGCCACGTTTCTAAAGGTGTATCTCTCGTTGGGGTTTCCTTCGGCGACTAAGATTCTCCCGTCGGGGAGAAGAATTGCCGAGGATTGATACATTCTGGGTATCTTTGACAATGGGAGGACCCTGAACCGTCTTCCCAGTGGTTTCTTTGGATTGTAGAGGAAAGGTTCCAAGGCTGGCCTTGTAGCATTGTGTCTTCCTGCCCAGGCATGTTTTGCACCATTGATGACCAATATATGGCCTATGGGGAGAATCAGCATATCACTCATGACACGTGGGCCTGGCATCTCTTCCATCACCCACTCGTGTTTGTGCCCTGTGATCACCATTCTTCCACAAGACTTCAATGCCTCCATATAGTGTCCTTCCAGGGCAGCCTGTAAGCCCCTGAAGCTGCACCGCCACATACCATGACTTCGAGCTTGGAGAACCTGTTGCTGTGGTCGAGAGGGAGAAGAACTGAAGAACCCGAGCTAGGGTAGTTCCTGGACCCTTCACCAGGCATCCTGGGGAAGGTCTTCATAGCCCTATTCCTCCTGTAGTTGAAGAGAATGGAATCTCTGTTGGCGAAGATGAAGAGATTCCCATCTGAGGATAAGTGAAGGAAAGGATATAGATTGTTCCCTCCTCCGTTCTCTTCGTTAGTCTGGTGTAGGAAAGGAAGAACGAAAGACTTAGGAGACGATTTGGATTTGGGTACGAACTCGTAGGTGAAGGCACCTTTGCCTCCAACCACAATGGTTTGATCTTTATTGGGTAGTATCTGATTTGAAGCAAACCACCTGTTGTCCTTCAACAAAGCCCTGGACAGCCTCCACCCGCAGCTGCTGCTCCTCCTCCTTCGGCGATAGTCGGAGCAAGACTTGAAGTGTCGGATTCTCCGGTAACTGTTACCGTGGCCGCCAGTTTGGAGAAGGGTTTCATTGCTCAAGAAAGCACCGGAGGAGCACCAAGTGTCGGTTTCGAGTTCTCGAGGTTGAAGGGAATTGTGGGAGATATCGTACGCCGGAGGGATGGATCGAGTTGCAGGTTACCGTCGTCTTCTTCTTCTTGTCCGACCGAGTGAATGAGAGGAGTGAGATGAGAGATGGGAGATGGGTTTAGAAGATGCAAATAAAAGAGAGGGCAATATTGTCCTCTCACAATAGGTGGGGGTATTTTGGGTATATTAAAAAAAAACTATCCGGTTTTCATTCATTTCACACGGTCGGCTAACGGCAGGGACCGATTTGAAATTTTTTGAATTTTTAGGGGGTGGCTTTGACGTTTCGAAAAGTCCAGGGGGTGGCGTTGAATAAGGACCAAAGTTCAGGGGGTGACAATGCAATTTTCTCTAAAATGTATAATATGTGGAAATAACATCAAATTTAGTGTCTACACCAAGGTTGTATATGTATAGTCCTCACCCCTCTCTTCTGGGTACGGGTAATAACCCGACCTAATACAACTCATCAGCGGACCCTGGCATGCTGCAACCTTGTTTAGTTAAATCGAGTGGGAATTATGGTAGCTACCCAGAAATTAAGCCCAGGCTCAGTCTACATTGTTGGGGATGATCTCCGGCCCAAACGAAGTTGACACCAAATTATTGGGTTTGATCGTTAGCCCATTTCATTGGGCATATTTTGGGCTCCAATTAGGTATAAAGTGAGCGAGACTTAGGCTGCATTTGGTAACGCTCTAAAAAAACGTTTATGGAGCTTTTTAGTTCTATGAAAACGAAAAAATGGAATAAAGTTTCTAGTGCATTTATGGTGTGTTTCGTTTTTTTTTTTTTTTTAAATTAAAAGTGAAAAATAAAATGAGAATTGTCGGAAAAAAAAGGTGTTCCGTCGTTCCAGTTTCGTTCCAAAAAAAAAAAAAAAAACATTTCCAATATTGGGTAAGTGGGATTTTTTTCTTTTTTGGATAAGAGAGAATACCATGAAATTCCTCAATATTTTTACTCCACTAATTGTCTATAATCTTCTTCACCATGGTTTCAAGTATTGGTATAGTATCGGTTGCATTGTATTAGTATCAGTTGAGATCGATTCCCGATCCCTGACCAATCCAAATCGGTTACCTGTATCGTTTCAAGGGGTAAAACAGTAAAAAA